>NW_012151929.1:306887-327246 GCF_000956105.1 Propithecus coquereli
TATGCCTTAAGATTTTATGTAAAACCATCAAGATTATGTTATCAAAGAGGCTTGACCAATAGTGAGCCAGTCTAATTGCCACATGTGACAGAGAAGGGACAGGAGCCTAGAGAGCCTCTTTCTCTGCTCAGGCCTTTTCTGTCTGGGACAAAAGACACCCACTTTCTCAATTCTTTTTTTTTTTTAATTCAGAGGGAAAAGGAACATAGCACCGATAGAAGGATTTAAGATATCTGGGGGCAGGGGATATATTTTGGGATTGCCTGTTAGCAGGATCACTCAAATCCCAAAATTTCATCCAGTCATCATGGGAGGCCAACTTGAAATTGTCACCCCAGTTCCTTTCTTTCTTAAGTACACAAATCTTACCTTCCTCATTTGGGTGGGCCACTCTACCCAAGAATATTCCTAACATAAAAAATTTCTGGTACTGGAGAGATGTTTCACAAATAGCTACTACATCAATACGACCATCATGGAACCTACAAAAATTAGGATAGCTAATTTTTAGATGATGATTATTTTAAAGAGTTAGAAAAAGCAAACAAAAGCTAAGCACAGAAGCATAAAAGAAAATCAACTGTGATAAGAAGGACAAAAAAGATGATTTCTTTGTAATGTAAGACATTTATTTTGGTTACAATTTTAGTGTTTTAACACTGATTTGTGACACAATGAACACTGAACTTGTTTTTTTGTTGTTAACCAATTTGTTACCTCCCCCTTTTCTGTCCAGAAAATTCATTCTTTCACAATCAAATTACCCTAAAATTTGGCAGGAAGTAAGAGGGAACAAAAGCTAAGCTTTCAACCAATCTGCTCTCTCAACTTGAGATGGTCTCTATTTCAAATCAGGATAAAATCTTGACTTGGAAGGACCATCGTTGTTGGCTCTTCAGTTATTTCTGACACCCGTTTTATGAAAAAGAAAATTTCCCGTGAGAAAAGCTCATATCTTTATATTTAAGGTCAGTGCTTATTTTGATTAAAACATTAGCCTCTTAACATTAACTTGCAGCACAAAAGGCACCAACATTTCCCTTTCTGAACCAGCCATCACCACGGGTGGAACGCAGCGCCACCTGCTGGCCAGCATACTATTACTCACATACCCCAATTTCCCAGCGGTACTATTGTATAATAAACACACCAAGTAGGGATTCTTAGAGACCCCTCAGGGCCAAAAGGCACCTTAGAGGTCTTCTAGATGAGTCCCCTCATTTGATAGGTGCAGGTTTCTGCTCTCAAGATAACTCAGAGTGGCAGGGAAACAGACCAGCCTGTGGAAAGGTATACTGTTTTAAGATCGCGAAGAAAACCATTTGGCCCTTGGATTTTGCCTGGATGGGGCTCTGTCGGTCGAAGAAAGGGATCAGGTCTGGGGAGGAAGTAGGGCACCCTGAGTTCCTATCCCATCACTTCCCAGGGAGTGGAAAACTGTCCAGGAACAGCTCCCAGTCACAGCTGGGCATGTGTTGGCTCTTACACAGTAGAATTTTATTAATATTTTACTTAAAGTACTAGAAGCTAAATCTTGTGAAGCAAATATGAGGTTTCTGGGATGAAAAACTATCAAGAAATCCTAAGTTATCCACGTAAAAGTAGTCCCAAAGTAAAGGCAGTAATTCGCCCAATGGCTTTTACTCCCTCATGCCCACACAAAGAGGGCTTCGGGAGGTCCTAGTTAACCAGCCACACCAACCTGCCGTGTTCACCTCAGTAGCTGTGGCTGTCCCGTGGGGTGACCACGACCTGGGCATGGGAGGGGAGCCCCAGCCCCAGAGCCTCCTCCAGGAGCAGAGCGGAAGGCTCTGACTTAGGGGTGCTACATGTCGCCTAGAACAAGAGCTGCACATTCTAACCCAATTGGGGACCTACCCTTTTTACTTCCTTCTGCAGGGCTGGGTCAAGGGCATGTGCAGCACAGCTGGATACTCCCAGGGAGCTCCTTTCTTGAGGAGTATTGTATGAAAGAGAGAATCTAGCTTCAGGGAGCAGCAAACCTGAACTCTTGCCTCTGCTCTGCCTTAAAGAGCCCGGCAACCCTGGGGGCCATGCCCTTAATCATTCTGAAACCCAGTTCCCTTTTTTTTTAAAAAGGTCACAACATGTGAATAAGCTCTACTCACTTTACAGGGTTATTGTGAGGCTCAAGTTAGATTAAGTAGGAAGGCTACCTGAAAACTGTGACATGAGGCACACAGTTTAGAGGCCATTTGGCCATAATGGCCATTTCCCTTAGTGGATCTGCCTGGACAGCCCCGTATCCGAAAAAGAAGACAGATCCTAGTTGTTCAGGGCTGCTGTGGTCACACAGAAAAGGGGACAGTGAACGTCCAGGCTGCACAGGGTCACTCCTGTGTCATCAGAGATCTTCACATCCGGAACTGGGGCCTTGCGGCACACCTGCTTCTCATTGTCCTAGCTGGGAGCTCCCGGTCAACTCTGAAAAAGGCACATTCCCCACCTTGACATAGTAACACTGCCTGAATCTAAATTGAAAACTGAATTTTAAATAGTTAACAAAAGTCCCTGATATTTCTTTCAGTTCAGGTAAGACTCCTTTGCAAATCCTTGCAAGTGATCCTACCATGAATTCAGGCTTCTGGGAGTTTGATACACTCACCAGAACAATGCCCTATATATCTATTTGGCGCTCAAAAAGAGTTTAATTCCACAAACTTTTATCAGACACCCATGTGCTGGGTGCCAGGGGCATGGCTGTGGACCACCTCTCTGCCCAGAGTAACCCTGAAAATAAAACAACATTTCACCACTTTTCATGACAACAATAACATAAAGTCCTAACAAGACTGTCCAAAACACGACTCCTATATTCTGGCAAATGTGCACACACGTGAGTGCTAGTGCATTCTGGTATCATCTTTAAAAAGTCTTTTAAAAGGTTGTTTCTTTTTGTTTGTTTGTTTGCTCTACCACCAATAAAGGATTCATTTGGCCACTCTGCCATGTCTCTGAGTCTCTCCAGGGACCCTCCATTGGCACCTGTAAGTGGGCAGGGTGTGTGCCCGGGACCATTCGTTTCCCAGAGGCACACCCCCATCTGCACCCACACACACATGCTGTCACTGGCCAGCTTCCTCCTTCAGGTCTAGGAATAGCAACTGAGACAAAAAGCAGTTAGCACAAGTGGCTTGGGCTCGCCAACACTATAATTCAGGACAAAACCCTTGTCATTCTCCAAATGGTGGGGTTTTTAAATAGGCTGGACTTCAACACCCTGTTTTCTAAAAAAGAAAAATAAAACCATGCCCAAAGCATCGCTCTTCTAACAGACGAAGTGACTGAGAGAGCTCCGAGGGAAATAGTCCAAAGCCGTGGTTTCTGAATTCAACCATCCAAAGATTCACATTTTAAAAACTCTATGGATTTAGCAGAGTCTTCCAGAATTTGTTACCCACCCAATTAACCCCACGAAAATCATTAAAATGCAGCCTCTTGTGGGAATTTCCATCCACTAACAACTGATGGACACCCCCGCCCCTGCCTCTCGCGTTTGTGGCGCGAGAACTCTACCCCCGTGCAGGGTGGGGAAGGCTGCGGGGACACCAGGGGACACAGACGTGGTGGGGAGGGGGCCTGCGTTTGCATAGCTCCTGTACTAGGGCTCAGGTGCTGAGGTTCCCGCTCAGGAGAGGATCTGGAGGTGAGGGAGGGGAGGTTGTGAGGGGCCCCTGTGAACATCTCAGGCCTCACCCTTCCAGACCTCCTGCCCTGGGCCGTCAAGCATGCGGGCCACAGGCCTTCCCTCTCCAAGCCCCCACCCCCAGAAAAAGGACGTAAGTTACAACAGGACAATCAGGGAACAAGGATGCCCTCCTCAGCAAGCATCTTTATGTGCTCCCGAGGGGGAAAGCGGCCCAGGACTGTGTAGGGACAGACTTGTGGGCATGTGCCTTGTGATGCTGGGAGCGGGGTACAGTGTGTTTCCTAAACATGGCGGCTTGGGACACCTTCAACCAGGGCCTCCCCGGCAGACAAGGCAGCGGGGCTGCCCTAGAGTTTTAATTTCCCCTCCTTGACTAGTCTGTCATTGAGCTGGCAGAGCTGGGCCAGGAAACCATCGTTGGGGCCGATCTCACGGTTCTGCCTCACGATGCTCAGGGCAGACTTGACGTCCATCTTCTGCCGCAGCATAAGGTACGCGATGACGAGAGTCGGGGAGCGGCTGTAACCCTCACGGCAGTGGACGAGCACCTGGCCTGCAAGAAACGGAGACGTGGTGAGCTGCGGATGTCTGATCACCCCACGACTCTGGCTCAAACTCTTCCATGAAACGCAAATAAAAAGCACAATGTCATGTCCATCACCCACCAGAATAGACAAAATGCAAAAGACAGAAAACACAAAGTGTCGGTGAGGACGTGGGGCAACTACAACTCTTCCGCACGGCTGGGGGTGCAAAGTGGCACAACCACCCTGGAAAATGGTGGCAGTTTTATCTCCTCAAGCTGAACACTTGCATTCAGGTCCAGGCCCCACAGGAAGTGCACGTGTGTTCAGGAACAGACACAGATCAGAATGTTCACAGGCAGCGCTATTCATCGCGGCCCCAAGTGGGAAACCACTGAAGGCCCAGCAACAGTAGAAGCGATAAATTAAAAGGCTGAGCAATCTACAACTTATCAGAAGCAACACAAACATGAGGTGTAGGATGCCGTAGAGCAGCCAAGCAGGCGAAACTGATCTGTGCTGTTGGAAGCCTGGACAGGGTGACCCTGGGAGTGAACTACACACTTGGGATATGGGCACTGCTCTATGTGTATTTTATACTTCATTCAAAAGCAAAACACGGAGACAACGGGTCCATCCACAGGTGAACGGATAAACCGTGCTGGTACGTCCATACAGCGGACCGCTGCTCGGCAATAAGAAGGAACGATCTATTGATCGCTGCAACACCACGGGTGAAACTCAAAATAACTACGCTGAGTGAAAGAGACCAGACAAAAAAACAGTGCATACTGTGTGATTCCATTTATAGAAAACTCTACAGAACACACGCTTATCTCTTGTGACAGGAGGCGGATCAGTAGTTGTTTGGGAACAGAGAGTAGAGAGGGGTAGGAGGAAGGGGTCACAAAGGGACATGAGTGATGGACATGTGCACTATCTTGGCTGTGGTGATGGTTTCACGGCTGTATACATGTGTCAAAACTTACTGAACTGTGTGCTTTAAGTGTGTGCAGTTTATTGAATGTCTGTTACACCTCAACAATGCAGTTTAAAGAATGAAAGGATATGCACGTCAAATACAAACATAAACAAGGACAAAAAAGCAACACACACACACACACACACACACACACACACACACACACACAAATACAAACGCCCTCTCACAGCGTCCCAAATGGCCCATGAGGCCGTATAGAACCTGATCCCTAGCTGTGACATCATCTCCTTCTCTTGCTTCTTTTTCCACTCCAGCCCAGCCCTGCCCTGCAATTCCTCTTTCCCCAGGGCTTTGCTCAAATGTCACCTTCCCAGGAAGGCCTTTCCCACCCACACTCTCTAAATCCACAAGCCCGGTCCCATCACTTATCCTGCCTAATCCCCTTCTCCCGGCTTTATTCCCCGGTGACATGCCACGGATGGGATCATCCTCACTCCATTACCATCATCTTCCCACTGAGACGTAAGCCCCTGAGGGCAGGGATGTCACCTGTTTTGCTCCCTGCCGAGTCCCCAGCGTTAGGTGAAGGAATGAAGGAATGAGGCGATGGCAGAGGCTGACGTCAGCAAAGTCCCAGCATGTTAGAGGGGGCCCCGTGAGCCACATGCCTTGGCTTCTCCCCTGCACAGAGTGCTTAGTTCAGGTCCTTGTCACCTCTCACTCGTGCCCCCTCAACACCTCCGCACTGAGCTCTCCCTGCACCCTCACCACCACCAGTCCACATTCCACCCAGCAGCTGGAGGGAACTTTCCAAAATACAAATATGACCTGACGCCATTTGCAGGGTAGAATCTAGTCCCCAAGGTGTGGCTTACAAAACCACCTGGCCACACAGCCTCGACATTTTTCCATGCTTTTTCTCACCTCTGCACCTTGGCACAGGTTGTTCCCTCTACCTGGAACTTCTCTCCCTCTTGGCCACCTGGTAAACTCCTGCTCATTCCTTATGACGCCAGTTCAAGTATTTCCTTTGTCAGCATAGAGATCTAAAACCCAAATCTTTGAAGGCTCATGAACCTGGATTTAAATTAGAACTTGTTGGTTGTGATGGTGAAATACGTCGATCTGGCTCATGTACATTTCCCAGCCGCTTGGTCACATGCTATTCTACATGTTGCTGCAGGGTATCACGTAGCTGTGATTAACATCGACGATCGGTTGATTTTAAATGAAGGGGACCACCCTTGATAATGTGGGTGGGCCCCACCAAAACAGGTGAGGACCTTAAGGAAAAACTGAGGTTTCCTAGAGAAGCACTAATTACACCTCACAACCATAACTTCAAAATCAAATCCTGCCTGAGTTTCCAGCCTGCTGGCCTGGCCTACAGATCCCAGACTTGCCAGCCCCAACAATCACAAGCCAGTCCCTTAAAATAAATCATATGTATATGTATAGGAATATAGATAAATCAATATCATAGATATATATCAAAAGTAAATCATATCCCTGTAACAAGGATGACTTAAAACAATCATACATATTACATACAAACATGTATAATTGTCCCCCATATAAATCAATATCATAGATATATATCAAAAGTAAATCATATCCCTGTAACAAGGATGACTTAAAACAATCATACATACTACATACAAACATGTATAATTGTCCCTCCATATCCATGGGGGATGGCTTCCAAGACCTCTCACTGATGCCAAAATCCATGGATGCCCAAGTCTTATATAAAATGTGACAGTATTTGCAAATAACCTACACACATCCTCCTACATACTTTAAACCATCTCTAGATTACTTATAATACCTAACACAATGTAAATGTGTATTTGCATTTCGTGTGCTGTGTACATAGTTGTCGTGCTACATTGTTTAGGGAAAAAAGTCTGTATGTGATCAGTCCAGATGCAACAAGCTTTTTTTTCCCCAAATATTTTCAATCAGCAGTTGGTTGAATCCACAGATGTGAAACTCAAGGGTACAGAGGGCCAATGACATATTCTATTGGTTCTGTTTTCCTGGGGAATTCTGACCAATATGCTGGTTATTAACTCTGTGACCCACCTAACCTCACGGTGCCTCAGTTTTCACATCTGTGCCAACAGACCCATCGAATACAGTGGTTGGGAGTTTAAAGGAGATGACACTAAAAGCCGCTAGGCTAGTGCCTCGCATACGTGAGCACGCAATAACTGTTACCCAGGACTGGGAGCCCTCTGGTGGCACCTGGGACATCCTCAACTGCAGCAGCCCTAGCCCCATGTTACTGCTGGCTGTGCACAGATCTACCCTCCTCTTCCCGAGGGTAGATTCCCTAAGAGTGAGGACTGTGGGGTATATATATCTCTAGCATACGCTACGTGCCCAGTGAACAGTGCCGACCGCTGAGTGGATTTTACCCACTAACACCTCTACACGCCATTATCTGGAAGGAGATCTGTCAGCCCAGAGTCTACCAGGGTCTCTTTTGTTCCCATCACCTACCCTCCAAACACCATTCGACTTTTCCAGCACTTCTCAAATCCAGAGG
This sequence comes from Propithecus coquereli, assembly GCF_000956105.1. Lineage (NCBI taxonomy): Eukaryota > Metazoa > Chordata > Mammalia > Primates > Indriidae > Propithecus > Propithecus coquereli. Next base: position 314,576 of record NW_012151929.1, read on the forward strand.
GAGTCCTCCATTTTCCTGCTCATTCACTGTCCAGCTTAGTATGCCTAAAGTATTCAGAGTGGGGCTGCCCCTGCCCCTGCCCTGGGAAAGGGACCCCCTGCAGAGCAGCCGCCTCACCACCCGGAACATACTCGGCACGCCCGAGGTGCACAGAGCATACTGGGGAGCTCCCCCCAACCCATCCCCCAGGCCCAGCCCAGATGCCACCTACTCCATGAAGCCTCCCTTAATCTCCCCAGCTGGAAGTGACCGCCCCGTCTCCTCTTCCCCCCACCAGCCACCCACCCAGTTCTCTCAGTGATGGGTGCCTGGGTCCCCTGAGCCCTGCGCACCGTTAAAAGCCAGCGCTTTTCTGTCGACTCACTTGGCCAATCTTAGAGGCATTTACACTTGGCATTAGAGCCCACAGAATTGTCACGTGTTCAGTAATCATTTGCAGTGTACCTACTATGTGCCTGATGCTACATCAGGTGCTGGGAGACAGACAAGGGACACGGTGGACCCAGCCTGAGGGAAGGCTTCATGGAATAGAGGACACTATGCCCAGTGCTAAAGCACAAAGAAGAGTTTGCCAAAGGACAGGGTAGGGAGAGGCAGAGAGAGCTTTCCAGACTGAAGACCCAGTCCAGCTGGGCTGAAGCCGGAGGTCTGAAAAGGTCCTAGTTAACCGGTTGGAAAGAGGAAACAAAGTCAGAGAGCCGTAAGTTCCCTGAACAGCTGACCACTCAATATTATACGAGAAGAGCATAATCCTCCCCCTCGATTGGGCCCCTCATTCTGCATCTACAGAGGGTGATGAGCTCAGTACAGCTGAAGTGGAGGGGAGTAAGCTGGGCCAAGGGTGACAGTGATCACAAAGGACCATGAGGGGCCTCACAGTAAAGTCTGCAGACTCCCCGGTGGATAAAACTTCTCTCCGAAGCCCTGGCCGTGTGCTAGCCAGTGGCCCATGAAGTCTGTCCACTGGAAATCACTCGGATGGGAGGCTGCTGGGTGTAGCAGAGACAAGGCCAATCACCCCGCACGGGGGTCACCTCCCCTGGGAGGGCATGGGGTGGGGAGGGAGGAAGAGGTCAAGAGAGGAGCCGAGATAAACAGCTAAAAGCAGAAAGGGCAAGTGGCCTGGCCTGCTCGGCTGCTGTCTGCCCTGTGGCCTTCTAGGATTTCCTGCCGGAAAGCCTTGTCCCACTGCCAGCGCCTCGGCGGTTCTCCTGCGGTCCTTTCTCATACTTGGGGCTACAGGAAGCGTTTAAAAAGGTGCTGGAAGATTTGGCCTGGGGGCCACAGTTTGCTGCGCCATCTCCCCTTGCCAGGTATCACGCGAACATCTAGCCGGGGAGATGTGAGGGGAATTCCTGGGGAATGCTGTCCTTGCTCTTAAAAAAAGAGAGAAACGTGGGAAGAGATGGCTGCCTGATCTGCTGCCCTTTGTCCCGTTGGGATGTGGTGACTGGATCCCATCTTGGGACCATGAGGGGAGACAGAGGGAAAGAACCTGGCCCAGATGCCACCATGGAGCTGCCGAATCAACCAGCCCTGGTTCCTTCACCTCGGGACTTCTTATCGTGAATAATAACGAATCCTTCTCAGTCATAAGGCTGTCTGAATTCGGGGTGGAGGATGTGTAAGTGGCCGGAAACCAACCCTCAGCCAAAGTCAAATCAAATGCAAGGGCCTGGTGCTGCCACTGTGTGCGTGAGCCGCACACCTCGTGTCCTGTAGCTGACAGGCAGCCAGGTGAGCAGAGAGCGAGCCACGGCTCCCGCTCATTTACCACAGGAGGCGCGAAATAAGAGGGTTTCTAAGAAGAGACCTGCTGTGGGCCCGTGTTCTAGAAGGACAGTCCCGTCAAAGCAGCCTCCCATTTTTTCCTGGGTGGCAGGCCCCTTACCGTTCTTTTGAGCCAAGGCCTGCTCAATGAAGTCCGCTGCCCTTTCGAAGTAGGCGCTGAGGTTGAACTCCTGCGTGTCGTTGGCCTTGATGCCCAGGTAGGTGATGCCGGAGTCCTTGTAGAAGTTGGCATTGGTGTTGACGTGCATGAAGGACCTGCCCTCAGCCGCGTTCAGGACATGGGTGATACCCAGTTTCTGCAGCTTGGGGATATCTTGAGCCACAGACCTGGACAGGAGACCGTGGGAAGGGATGATTAACTGACCAATTGGCAGGCCCAGGGGGAGGAGGATGGGGAAGGCTCTGAGTCTCTTGGTAAAGCAAGGAGCCCTCCATGCTTGGGCCTGCCGGCTGCCCCAGCCTCATCTCATGATCTCTCCCTGCACTCCGGCCATATCGGATTACCAGCAGCTTCCCCAAATAGACTGGTGGTTTCACTCCGACGCTGTCCCCTCTGCCTGGAATGCCCTTCCCCACCTCCTCTGTAGACATGCACCCTCTCATCTTTCACCACCCTCTGTGGGATTTCCTCATCTCCCCTCCATCCCATCTGGCACCATCTCCCTAACCTGTGGAGATGGGATGGCCAAGTGGTTAAAAATGGGTTCTGGGGCCAGATTGCCTGGGTCTGAATGCAGCCCCGTCACCAGCCAGGCAACCTTGAGCAAGACACTTAACCTTTCTGTGCCCCAGTTTCCCTTTCTGTGAAATGGGGGTGATAACAGTGCCTACTCCCTGGGGTTGTTACGAGTGTTAAATGGGCTATTCCACAGACTGAGCCTGACACCATATTGATGCTACTATTCTAACGCTTGATGGTGCCCCTTTGTTTAGACGTCCAGGCTCCGTGTTCCTTGAGGAGGAACCATATCTCTTCGGGTCTGTCTCCCCAGGTACCTGCTGCAGTACCTGGCACATAGCAGGTGCTGAATAAATAGGCAGTGAATAAGTGAAAAGGAATGAAATCTTCACATGCCAGGCAGTCCCACCCCCACCCACAGAAGGATCCTTCCTACCACACTCCATGTTTCTTGGGCTCTCACAGGTGAGTTAGCACCTGGCGAGCAAGCAGCCCCAACAGAACTATGGGGGTTACAAAATATTTGATCTGAATGGTCAAAGGGTCCCTTTATTTCATCTCACAAAACAGTCCGATTCAAACAGCCGTCTACACTTTACAAAACGCCGCCTCCTATGTGATCTCCTTTGCCCAGCTCAGCAGCCCTGTGAGGAAGGAAGGACTGCAATATCACCATGCAACAGAGCTCTGGTCCGACAGGACAGACGGAGGGATGTGCATGTGCTCCTGTGGGCTGCAGATGGCAGAGTGGGGAGGAAACCTCCTTTCCCTCAACACCCGGCCCTGCTCTGTGCTCCACCTCACTCTGCTCCCATGCCCACATCCACTCAAACTCTCGAGACCTGGCAAACGTGGCTGACACAGGCCGTGTCTCTGCTCTGTGACGACATGGCTGGAGCCCTGATGTTAAGGGACTCCCGACAGGTCGGGGGGGGGGAGCCCAAGTTCTCTTGGTACTTGATGCTCAATTGATCCTCCCTGCTGAGAACCCGCCACACCCTTGGCCAAGTCAAGGTCAGATTTCCTTAGAGGGCAAGGGATGTTTCTTCTACAGTGGCCATCAACACTTGCCACTCTGGCTACCACCAGATGTTCACACCTTCGGTTTCCACTTGGGAAGCAGTGAGCGCTGAGTGGCCAGAATGCCCAAGTGAGCAGGGATCCTGAGGCTGCTGAAGCCCACTTGCTGCTTGGGTAGTTGGAGGATGGGGGTAGGGAGGGTACCCCAGAACTCTGCAATTACTGGGGACTTTTGTTGGGATTATGGGACTCTGTTTCAGCTATTCCTGCTTATGCACAAGACTATAAAGCAGTGGCTCCTAGAAAAAAACACTTTGAAGAGTCACTCCTATTCATCTCCCTTCTCTAATACTAATTCAACATTCAACAAATTCACCATTATCATTATTACTGCTTCTGCTATGAATGAACATTGTACAGTGGCTGACACATAGTAGGTGCCCAAAATGGTGCATGAATGATGGAATAGACAACACCTGTCCCCATGAGGCTGGGGCCTGCCTCATGGACCCCTTCTAGCTTCATGATGACCCAGATTTCTGTGGCAGTCCTTGGCAGGTTAAGTAGCAGGTCCTAGCAGAGGTCAGGGGATACAGACATGAACGAGACATTGGCCCTGTCCTCACAATCCCTCAACCACTCTGGGCCACCATTTCCTCCTGTGGAAAATGAGAGGAGGGATTAGTTCTGGGTTTCAACATGCGGTCCCTTGGCTGGGCCCATGGAGCTTAGGACTTTGGTCACTGGGTCTTGGGAGATGGCAGTGTAGACATGCTAATCTATTCTTTCCTTTGGCTGGTATTTCAGCGCCTTTCAAGTTGGTTAACACTGGTTCTCTCCTGCTGCTGAGAAATTCTTACTAGTAGTTTGAATAAGAGAAAATGGAGAAATCGATCTGACAAAAGAACCTGTAAGTAATAAATAGAAAATGTATTTCCTGGTGGTGAGAAGGTATGGAACCTTTTCTAGGTGATGGCTCAGGTCCTCATTGGTTTATCACTGGATCATTCTAGAATCTCGCATAAATCAAACCCTAGCTAGAAGGTGGGAGAAGAGGCCAGGAAATCCCGGCCCAGCTCTCTGAATTCCCTTGTTTGGGGTATTTAGATTCCCTGATCTGCGCCTGCCGGGCAGGGGAAAGTTCCACGCCCGGATTGTGACGTCAGCCCGTTGCCATGGCGGCGAAGGCAGACATTCCGCGGTGACCTCACTGCAGAACCAGGCAGCTGTCACATGACGCGCGGGCAGAAGACCGGCCGGGCGACAGTGGGCCACCTGTTAAGTGAACATGGTAGCCCCGACCCCGCCCGAGACCAAGTCCCAAGCGGGTGGCGGCTGAGGGCGGGGCCAGGCGCCCCCCGGGGTTCCGCGCATCCGGCGACAGGGAAGGACGGCGCTGGGCCGGGCCGGGGTCCGGCCCCTCGGCCCCACGCGCGAGGGTGGGCGTCGACTCCAGCCCCCTCCCCACCAACCCCCGGTGCTCGCAGAGGGGCGATCGCGCCGGGCTCCCCCCGCCCGCGCCTGGGGGTGGGCGGGGCGCCCCAGGCAGGAGCGGTGGGGTGGACTAGCGAGGGGGACTCACGCGTTGCCCACGTAGATCCTCGGGGTGACCTCGTTGCAGGGCTGGCTCGGGAGGCTGTAGCAGCCGCTGCCGTCCGAGAGCAGGTCGTTGAGATCTTGCACCGAGAGCTCGAACGGGCCCGACATGGCGGCTGCCCGGCCCTGCGCGCCGGGGCCGCAGCGAGCTAGGGGGAGAGCGGCGGGTCAGCTGGGCGGGGGCTCACAGCCGGAGCCGCCCCGCCCCGGGGGCGGGCCCGCCGGGCGCGGGAAGTTGCGGAGCGCGGGCGCAGTGACGCGGGGGCCACCCGCGCTCCACGCCCGGGAGGACGCGCGCCGCTGGGCGCCGAGCAGACCACCCGCGAGCCCCCGGGCGCGTCCCCTGGGGGGAGATGCCGCCGCTCTTGACTCTCAAGGGTCTTCTCCCTACCCCAAGCTAAGGCAGATTGTGTATCTTTGTCACCTGGGAAGTGCAGTAACTTCCTTCACTGAGCCGAATGGAAGAGCAATAAACGTACCTAATAAATGTACACCAAGGTGTGGCTTAGTTTTTTCAGGATTACAGGGACACTCGGGTTCCGCGTGTGAGCTGCTCCCTGCTGCCCACCAGCAGTGTTAGCATCTCCCCGGCCCTTGCCAGGAACGCAGAATCTCCGCCCGGCCCTCCCCTGCTGGATCGGAATGGCCATTTTACCTATGCCGGGACATCCCTACGAAGGGCAGCGTCTGGGAAGCCCTACTCTGGGGCACATTGCTTTCAACATCCATGGACAGTCAGCACCGTGCTTAAAAGCTTGGGCTCTATGCAGCCAGGCTTGGAATTCTGACCCTGGGGAATTAACCTCTCAGCCATTGCTCAGGAAAAAAATCGGGATAATAATAGTACCTAACTCTTACAGTTGTTGGAAGAATTAAATGTGACATTCAAGGAAAGCGCCCAGCACTACATAATGAGCACTCAGTGTTAGCCCTTCCTCCCTGCATGAGCGAATGTGTCGAGCACCCACTGGGTGCCACACCCTGTGTTGGTGTGGAGCTAAATCAGACTCCGCAGCCCTTCCTGGAGCAGCTGCCAGCTCACCAGGAGCCACATGGTATCAGCACCCCAGAACTTCCTGAGCTCCCACTAAGTTCAAAAGACACAGTCTCTGTCCTGGAAGAAAGCTGTTCTCCCCCACTGCCATGAAAAATGGCAGTTTCCTTCCCCAAAAGAGCAAATATAGTCTCTGGAATTCAGGGAACCCACATCCTGAGCCCAGCTCTGCCACCAACTTGGTTCTTGAGGAGTTTCATTGCTGCTGTGGACTTGAGTTTCCTCGTCTGCAAAATGAAGGGAATGGATCAGGTTATTGTCAAGGTCACCTTTCCCCTCCCCAGAAACTCGGTGATCTTGCACCTTCAGGGAAACCACTGCAGTGGAGACTGCTTGGTTTACAGCTGGAGATATGTATCCAAGCCTGGAATTTCTCAATCCCCAACCCCCACCCCATGCCTTCCCACCCCTCCCAGCACGCCACTCCTTTCCTTCTGGTGTGGGTTGGCAGCAACTGCATCGTAGGCAGGGGGAAAAGCTTGTGAGTTCCTTGACCCCCATCTCGACATAGGCCTAGGTTAGCATCAAAAACAAAAGCCCAGAGACAGAAGCCATGCTCTGCTGCTCCTACTCCTTTCCTAAGACTGGTCTCTGATGTCATAACTGGGTAGTTATGACGACCTGCCATGGGGACAGCTAAGCACCTCACAGAGGAGCCTTGGTACCTCATTTCTGAAGTGAGACTAGGAAGAGAAGATGAACAATTCCCTGGATTATCTGGCCTACCCCGTTATCGTCTCTAATCATAGGCAAAGCACAACCTTCAGAAAGAAACTGGACCTTAGTCACTACCTATTTCACAAGAATAGAATCCAAATAGGTACGTGGGCAGTTTGGGCTGGCCACTGCTCTCAGGGATTCTGGAAGGGTACCCCATGGAGATATTGACAGTAAACCAGACCAGGACATGGTTTTGGGATGATAGGCCTTATCTGCTGAGTTTGGTCAAGAGGACATCAGCATCAGCAACAAAATTTATGTTCCACCATGGAGTTCATTTGATGGAAACACTCATTTGAAACTCTTTAAAGCCATAGTAGCTTAGAAAGAAGATAGGACTTCAGAACCCAATGGACAGACTAATAATATTGGGAAAGGGTGGGAGAGAGGCTCTTTCATTGGATTAAAAGGACATTTGGGCTGGGCACAGTAGCTCACAGCCATATTCCCAGCACTTTGGGAGACTGAGGTGGGAGGATCACTTGAAGCCAGGAGTTTGAGACCAGCCTGGGCAATACAGTGAGACCCCATCGCTATAAAAAAGTAGAAAAATTAGTTGGGGTTGGGGGGTGGTAAACACCTGTAGTCCCAGCTACTTGGGAGGCTGAGGTGGGGAGGATCGCTTGAGCCCAGGAGTTCAAGGTTATAATGAGCTATGATCCTGCACTGCACTCCAGCCTGGCCAACAGTGCGAGACCCCATCTTTAAAAAATAAATTAATTAAAATTAAGTAAAAAGGACATTTATCTCTGTAAATTTTACTTTTTATAGTCCTCACCATTCTTTCATTTCTGCTCAAAACTCTTCAGAGATGTCCATTTGGGAAATTAAACCAAACTAAAATTTCTGAACCAGATTAAGGTCATAATTCAAAATCATCCATTAGCCAGAGTGATTGCCTGTACGTGAGTTTTCTGAGGCTGCTGTTAGGATTCCTGTGATATAACACCACTCTCTTTTATCCCTCTTCTAGCGAAGCCTACTGTTGATACCAAACCTCCAGTGGCGCACACACATCACATTTTAAAATTGAGCAAACTACAGGTATTTGTTCCTGCCATCTTCAGATGTATTTTATTGATTTTTTAGTCTATGTCCTAAAGAGGTCCAATTTCCCAGAGCCCTCTAAATACCCCCCCAATTGAATGATGTGTTAATACTCCTCCTTCCCATATACATCACCAGTTTTCTAAGCTCTGCCTCCAGTCCCCACTGTGGTCCTCAGGGTGCCCCCTTCCCACAATCCCAGAGAAGGGTGTGCTAAGCCATCGTGTGCTGGAGGAAGTGTAGTGATGTCTCCATGGTGGGGTGTGGTTTCTTACCAGGGTGAACAAAAGAAAATCGACAAAATCGAGTACGAAAATAACCAACTATGCCAGAAAATTGCGAATGCTCAACGAGGCCCTGCCAAGGTGGATTGCTGGAATGAATATTTTACCAAGAGGTAGTGTTCTTTCTCTTCATTTCATTTTTGGAAAGTCAAAACTGACCTTCCCTTTGGGTTTTAGCGTGAGGTTCTCCCAAGTGAGAGCAGTACGTAAGGGAAGTTATCCTGAGGGATAACCAAAGAGACCACGTTAAAGACAATGAAAACTGCACAAACAGCGACCTTTCTCTCGAGGTGAAGAGCTAACCTTTATTTCATCTAAGAGACTTTTCAGAGTCCTATTCAGTTTGTTACAAGAATTCACTGCACACTTTTGTAAAATGACGACCATGTGCTTTAGTCCATTATAGAATGCTATTAAACATAACAAAATACTGTAAACTGGGTGCTTATAAACAACAGAAATTTATTTCTCACAGTTCAAGAGTCTGAGTTCCAAAGATCAAGGCACCAGCAAATTTGGTGTTTGGTGGGGGTCTGCTTCCGGCTTTACCGACAGCCATCTTTGCACTATAACCTCACATGACAAAAGGGGCAAGGGGTCTCTCTCAGACTTCTTTGATAAGGCACTGATTTCATTAGGATGACCTAATCACCTCCCAAAGGCCCTGTCTCCTAGTAGGATCACCTTAGGAGTTAGGATTTCAACATATGAATGGGGGGCAGGCTGTGGGGGGACACAGACATTCAGACCCTAGCACCACAGCTGGGACTACGACACATTTTAAAATCAGGTCCACAAACATCCTGAGCAACTGCTATCTGCCAGGCACCAGGAATACAAAGAGGAAATGACATGTATATTTCCTAACCTCAAAGAACTCAAGATCTTGTAGGGGAGACATTTATGTAAATACCAGTGTGGTGTGGTCAGGGCTACAAAAGAAGTGTCTGCAAGGGTTAGAATTTGGTGGAGTAGGCAGGGCACGGTGGCTCACGCCTGTAATCCTAGCACCCTAGGAGGCCGAGGCGGGAGGATTGCTTGAGCTCAGGAGTTCCAGACCAGCCTGAGCAAGAGCGAGACCACGTCTCTACTAAAAAAAATAGAAAGAAGTTAACTGGACAACTAAAAATATATAGAAAAAATTAGCCGGGCATGGTGGCACATGCCCATGCCCATGTCCCAGCTACTCAGGAAGCTGAGGCAGAAGGATCGCTTGAGCCCAGGAGCTTGAGGTTGCTGTGAGCTAGGCTGACGCCACGGCACTCGAGCATGGGCAACAGAGCGAGACTCTGTCTCAAAAAAAAAAAAAAAAATCGAGAATTTGGTGGAGTGTGTATGGTGGGGGGGTGGTGTCAAGATGCCTTGCCAGTATCCTGGTATATCCTGGTATAAGCTGGAAGCTGAGCGGAGTGACATGAACCAAACCTTGTCACCAGCCATTTGTGATTTATCCATAGGGAGACCTTCCCCCATTACATAAACCAGAGGTTCTCAATTCTGATTTCACATTATATTGCTTGGGGAACAGTTACAAAATATAGATGCCCAAGGTCCACCCCGGACCAATAAAGTAGAATCTTCTAGTGGGCAGCAAGTTTGAGGACCATAGACATAAACCTGTAAATGCTTTGCACATTTCCCAGAGTGCAGTGTGATTCAGCGGGCTGCCCTGGGGGCCTCAGGGCTCAGCGGAGCAGTTTATTCCCTGCACATAGGTGGCCGGGAGTTTATGACATCATGACTTCATCTCCTCCCCTACTCCCAGGAGGAGCATTTCCTTCTTTACCCATCTTGAGGTTTTGTGTCTTTCAGCTTAAACAGAGAATGGAGGAACCGCGAGCTAGTGAGAATTACCGTGGAAAACCAGGGCATTCTGAAGAGGCTTGGTGATCGCAAATCCCACTACGACCGCATGGCATCTGAGACAGACTGGCAGGCACGTGGACGCTCTTGCCATATCCCAGGCACACACAGAGTTTGTGTGCGTTTGGCCTAGAGAGAGTCTCAGAAGGGTCCCTAAACAGCGAGGCCCAGATTATGTAAAGTGCAACAATCCTTAAAACAAAAACCATCCAAAGCCAACGAAGCTAACAGGCACAAACCATCCAACAAACCGCTAAGGACAGCTTGGAAGCAAAGCTATTGTGTGTCAGTTTCATAACAATTATGTGTCAGTTTCAGAAAGCATCTGCTAGCATCTTCCCTTGTCCCTTAACTCACTAAGAAAGGCTGAAAATGTACAGGGATGAAGGGTAGCAGTCCCATATGTGGTTGATTTGCTGCATTTAGGAATGGCCCTTCATAAAGGGGGAAAAAAAGCCATCTGTGACGTTTTATTAATAAAAAACCCGTACTCCCTGGCTTTGGTCTGCAAACCTTTCCTGAGCCATCCTTAGGATTTAGAACTTAACGCAGCAGCACCAGAGTCACGGCACTGACATAAACCTTTCCGGTATTTTTCCTTCAAGAACTCAAGGCGCTATATCAGAAATACAACAAGATATCTTCTCTCCTGAGATGACTAGGTATGTCTCTGCATAATCACAGCTGATACCAAGGCCCTAAATAGCCCCATAAATGGTGACCGAGGGGCCTAGATAAGGGGATGGATTTTGCTCTTCTCACATAATACTGGTTGGTCAGCCATTCAGGGAACTTAGGGCTCTCTGACTTTGTTTCCTCTCTCCATACATGTAGGAAATGACATTGACTTTTTGTCATCAGCTTTGCGGCAATCTAAAGGGAAGTGACTTGTTCCAGTGAGACAAACTGGAGGCCTCGTGGCTTTAAAGTTGTGCCAAAGTTACGTTACAGGTCTCCACCATATTCAGAAGTACTGTCATGTTGGCATTTTGTATTATTTGACATTACTAGTAACGACTAAGTGGTCTCCCCCACACACACCAAGGGAGAAGGATAGATGGCCACTTGGGTTTTCTGGAAAATAGTTCTGTATATTGATGTATCTCCCTCTCTCTTCCCTGCTGAATACAGGTTACTCACCGTGGAAAAAGACACAAGGGAAGCCCTAAGATTTCTTGGCTGCTTGGAATCTCAAGACACTCCTGAGTGGCTGAAAGCTCAGTCTTAGGCTGCTTCAATAAAGCTTGGAACATAAAATGAGTAAGTCACATTTAAGGGACCCAAAGGCGTTACACTCTCATCCCAAAATGGGGCAGGTAGAGAAAAGATGCAGTGAGCATTTCTATTTGGGGCTAGGAAAAGAAATGTTACCAAAACGGGGGGCGGGGACAGAGAGAGGGAGTGGAGGCAGAGAGAGAGATCTGAGAGTTCTCTCTTTTAAACATACCTCACCGTCCTGAGGGGGGAGAGAAAAAGTGGAGTGAGACCATCCAGCCACAAGTACAGCACTGTCAAAATGGGAAACAAAGGACATGACAACACCGAGGTTCAGACAACACAAGGAACGAATGCCATTAGTTCCTCTGTGAATACACAAATTTGGAAAAGAATGAAGAGTTGAGTTTCCGTGTACTCTTTCGTGTATAGGGAGCAGCAACAGTGAAAATGTCTCGACACATACGGTGAGACGATGTTGCGTGGCCTCTATGATGACCATGCTGGTTGGCGGCCTGACTGGATTAGGGTTTTCCAGAGAGACAGGATCAACAGGATGTATAGGTAGATAGATGAGAGGGGATTTATTAGGGGGATGAGCTCACAAGATTATGGAAACCGAGAAGTCCCTCGACAGACCTTCTGCAAACCAAAGACCCTGGGCTGCTGGTAGCATGGCTCAGTTCAAGTCCAGAGGCCTCAGAACCAGGGAAGCAGTTGGTGCAACTCTCAGTCCCAGGCCGAGGCCCAAGAACCCCAGGGGCAGGCGGTGCCGGTGTTGAGTCCTGAAGTCCAAAGGCCGGGGAGCCTGGAGTGTTGTCCAAGGATGGGAGAGGAAGATTGTGTTCCAGTTCCAGCAGACAGATCTACATGCTCACCTTTGCTGTTTTTTGTTCTCTTCAGACATGCAGCAGATTGGACGGTGCCCGCCCACGTTGAGGGCAGATCTTTCCCACCTAGTCCACTCAGAGCAATCTCCTCTGGAAACAAACACCCTCACACACACCCCCAAAATAATGCTTTATCAGCTTTCTAGGTATTCCTTAATCTGGTCATGTTGACACCTAAAATTAACCATCATGCAGACTTTTTAAACTTTCTATTTTGAAATGACAGATTCACAGGCGTTGCATGTAAATGTACAGGGAGGCCTCCTGTGCCCTTCACCCAGCCTCCCCCAGTGTGAGCATCTTGCATAAATGGAGCACATCATCAAACCCAGGAAATTGACATCGGTACAATCCACAGAGTGTATGCAGATCTCATCAGTTATACATGCATTGATTTGTGTATGTGTGTATATGGCTCCATGCAGTTTTGCCACGTGTGTAGCTTTGTGTAACCGCATCTACATTCGACACTTAACTGTACTATTATCAAAAGACATGCTTAGGCTGGGCAT
>NW_012151929.1:330981-360391 GCF_000956105.1 Propithecus coquereli
GTAAGTCGAGGAGCATCTGAACTTCTATTTTTACCCATTCTATTGTCATTTTTTTCTTTCTGAAGGTCTCAGCCTCCTTCTGTTAATTTCTTTCTGTTTGGAGAGCTTCCTCAGCCATTCTTTAAAGGCAGGTCTCAACAAATTCTCTTCATCTGAGAATGTCTTTATTTTTCCTTTTATTCCTGAAGGATAGTTTCACCAGATATAGGATTTAAGGTTGACAGTTCTTTGTTTTCAGCACTTGATAAATGTTGGGCCACATAGTTTCCTTTATAGGTGACGCAAAAATAACAGTCTGGACTGGCATTCCTTCCTGGTTGTTTCCCCTTGACTGTTTTTAAGACTTTTTTTTCTTAACCTTTAGTTTTCAGAAGATTAATGATTATGTATCAGTATGGATTTTGACTATTTTTTCTATTTGGAATTCAATCAACTTTTTCAATCTGTAGGCTTACATCTTTCACCAGATTTGAAAGTTTTCAGCCATTTTTTCTCTGAATACTTTTCAGTCTCACACTCTTTCTCCTCTCCTGCTGAGACTCCAATGATACAACAGTACAACGTTAGTAGCTTGTTTTTTTTTTTATTGTCTCACGGGTCCCTGAGGCTCTTTTTCTTTTTCCAGTCCCTGAACTGTAGGATTGAGTAAATTTCACTGATCTGTCCTCATGTCCTGTACTCTGATTTTATCTTCTGTTATCTTCACTCTCCTATTGAGTTTATCTGAATTATTTTATTTTGCCTATTGTGTTTTTCATTTCCGTGATTTCCATTTGGTTCTTTTTCATACCTTCTATTTCATTGTGAAGATTTTCCATTTTTTCATTTGTTTCAAAAGAATTTATAATTAACTGATGAGGCATTTTTATTACAACACTTTAAAATCCTCGTCAGATGAATTCCAACATCTAAATCATATGGGTGATATTGCTACCCGTTGACTGTCTTTTCTTATTTATATTGTGGTTTTCCTGATTTTAGGTAAAATGAGTGATTTCCTATTGCATCCTGAACATTTGGGTATTATGTTATTTTTCCTATTTAAATCTTCTATTTAGCAGGTAGTAGTACTGTTTAGGTGCAGTATGTAGGTTCTTGCCTTTTGTTTTCAGTTCCAATGGAAGTTCAGTTTTCAGAGCCCTTGCAGTGCTACTCTCATCTGCTTTGTGCTTTGAGTGCTGCTGGGCTCCCACTCAAGCCCTACTGACGTCTTCCCCTGCACCAGAAGGTGCTTCCTGGATTGCATGGTGTCACTGGGCTACCTTCTGCAGAGGTGTAGCCAGACACTGCTGGACCTGAGTCTCTGGATGCTGCCGGGTGGAGGGCAGAGAGACACAGGGCCCAACCGCTGCTACTCACGAATCGAGCAACCTGCTAGTGACCCAGTGTGGAGCTAGGGTTGGGGATCCCCACTAGGTCTCTATGGGCTTCCCTTTTCTCATCCTTTGGCCAGAAAAAAGAAGCTTTTTTTGTTTTTCTGTCTATGTCCATTGGCAGTTCTGGGTTGCAGGTCTCTGCAGAGCCCAGTCTCGGGTATACAGGAGATAAAAAGAAAACCCAGGGAACTCACCACATTGCTGTTTCTCAAGTTCCAAAGTCCCTAGTCAGCCCACCGTCTTCTTTCCAGCTTTCAGAGTCCTTTTATCATTGTCTGTTGAATAATTTCCAAGGTATTTAGTTGTATTTAGAGGAAAAGAGGAGAAAAAGGTGAATCGACACCATCTTGTTCTGAAACCACAAGCCTGACTTTTTTTTTTTGAGACAGAGTCTCACTGTGTTGCCCAGGCTAGAGTGCCGTGGCATCATCCTAGCTCACAACAACCTCAAACTCCTGGGCTCAAGCAATCCTCCTGCCTCAGCCTCCTGAGTAGCTGGGACTACAGGCATGTGCCACCATGCCAGGCTAATTTTTTCTATATATTTTTAGTTGTCCGATTAATTTCTTTCTATTTTTAGTAGAGACAGGGTCTCGCTCTTGCTCAGGCCGATTTCGAACTCCTGAGCTGAAACAATCTGCCCTCCTCGGCCTCCCAAAGTGCTAGGATTACAGGCATGAAAGCCTGACTTTTAAAGGAAGCAATGGTTGGTGACTGTATTCAAAGCGCAGGAAAACAAGAAGTAAGCAACTGATCAGTATTAACTCCACCAAATAAAGAAATGCTGTTTATTTGTTCTTAACTATCTGATTAAAAATAGGCTTTGTGCATATATTGAAGTCTGTAGTTATTAAGTACATCATCAAGTGCTATCACTGTTTGGATGCATGATCCTGTGATTGGCAGCATAAATGCTGTGACACTAGATAAGTGGATACACAATTTGATTAGCCACACGTTTTAAAGCATGTATGTATCCAAACATACAATGGTAAAAGCACAATGGCTAATGTTTAACATATCTGAGCAATGCCTATGAATGACAGATGGTTGTAATTTTCTTAAACCCATCTTCTTTCTGCAAAGAGTGGAATGGGTAGCAGGGAAGCTTACAAATCACTGGATAAAGGATGGCAAATGGGATTAAATCACTTGCTAATTATGCTCAATTGATACTGAACACTGTGTCAGGAAAGATCCAAAGGCAGTGCCTAGATTCAACAGGAGAGTGCCGTGATCTATTAGTAATGTCTGCCACAGGTGCAGGAATGGGCAGTTGCAGGGCATATGCCACCCATTTAACATCCCTGTCCTAGAAAATTCCTCTAGAACTCACATTCTCTCTTGTTGTAGACACAGAGAATTTACTCGTGTTTGAAGATTCAAGAATAAAAAAGGTACATCTTACGGGGTTCATAATAAAGCAATTTATTGGTGCAGGGGCCCAGAGTGATGGACTTTTTCAAAAATTTTGCCCATGGACTCAGAACATATGTACTGCTACCATTTCATCTGACAACTGTGTAAAAATACTGTGTAAGCAGCAGAAAATGTGTGTAGAATGGTATGAAACATAGAAAAATGTCACCTGCTGCTCAACCACCATATTCCAACACTACAGGAAAAACCACCCGGACTTCTGAGACTTGGTTAGGTCTCCATCATGTTGCCTCTTTAGGGTATTTTCAAGAGTTCAAGAGTAATTTTTACTTATGTGGTTTTTTTTTGTTTTTTGCCTGTGAGCAGCCTTCAGGTCCTATCTGTCCTGCATAACAACTTTGCATGTGCCATTCATGCTTCAGGGGGTAGCCGCCCTCCCTGGCCTGATTCTCTGTGGAACAGCTCAAGACCAATTTCATTTGATAAGAATCCCATACTCTGTAAATACAAAGAAGTCCCCATCCTTTTGCTAGAAAGTTCTGAAGAATGTGACCCTGTTAGGTGGACCTACCAGGTTAGTGAGCTAGCAAACTGCAAAGGTGTCCTTCTGTAAGAAGGTAAAATAGAAATTTCTAAATGAGCAGCAAAGCTTCTCCCTGGTGCTTTACCTTTGACCTGGCCTCCTTTTCTTCTCATGAGTAAAAGAGTTTGAAAACATACACATGCGTATGCAGCCTCTTTTGAGGCTTAGAAGTTACAGCCACATTGCAAATTATTGTTAATTCTAGCTGTGAACACATTCCTCACTTGTAAGTCAATATGTTAATGAGTAGCTTTACTTATGAGACCACAAAAGAACAAGGCAGTAAAATATAGTGGCTGATGATCATCTCTGGTATTTGGGAGATTCAGGCTCAAATACCACAGCTCTGCCATTTTTTTTAATCTACGGAAGCTTGGGCACATTAAACTTTCTATGCTTTATTTTTTTTCTTATTCATATAATGGGATGATAAGAATCCTACCACAGTGGCTTGGTATATTTGTCAAGGTCATGTATATAAAGGCCTTAGCATAGCATCCAGCACAGAACAAAGACTTACAAATGCTGGCTATTAATAACAAATAAAACTCTCTGAGCAGCTAAGAAAAATCACAAATCCTGTGTGACATTCATCATTTTTGCTCAGAGACAACCCATCAGGCCCACACTCTGAGTCTATATACTTTTATTTGGGCAGAAATGCTTCACCATGGCTTAGACATAGTTTTAACAGAGAGAGGCATCTGGTTCCCCACAATCTAGCACAACAGGGGCCCCTGTAATCTCAATGTAGGGACAGGCTAGAACCAAGGCAATCGTCAGTAACAAGAGGGACAACTGATGATATAGACAAATCAAACAAAGCGAGGGCTCAGTTTTAGGAATCTGAGGGTATTTAGAAAGGGGAAGGTGGCCTTACATTCCTCAAGAGCTCCTGAAGGCACTACTGCATTACAGAATAGCACAGTAATTCACGTTGATGGTGAAGTGTGCCTCGGTCTTCCAGAAAAATGTCATGTATGCTCACTATTTAAAAAAGCAGAGAGTCAAGTTTTCTATTACCAGGCAATCACTATCAAAAAAAAAAACAAAAAAGTTAAAAACATTTTAGTGCTTGAAGACAGGAAAACTTCAGTTACATGGAAAATCCCCTTGGGTAAAACAACTTAGCTTCCAACAAAACTAGATAAATGAAGTGTCACTATGTTTATAAAGCTTAAACATCTCTACAAATCAGTGCTGTATAAATTAACCACCACCACCCCCAAAAGACAGTGGCTACTTAACTTTGGTACAAAGAATTAGGGTCAACTTGCCTGTGATACTTTAATGAATGAAATGTGTTGTTTTCTGATATGCCCTTTTCAACTCACGATTCCAAGAGGGGCAGTGCAAAACAACAGACAAAAACCAACAACGAACAAGACTTCCCACTTCTACTCTTCTTGATGATGGAATCTGTGGAGATTTCTGCCCCTCTCTGTGCTTGAGATTCCCGACGGTGAAATGAGGGAGACTGGACTACCTGGTCTTCAAAGTCCCGTCCAGCCGGGCTGTTCTGGGATAAAGTTACCTGACCCAACTAACAGGCACCCAGTGAGTGTCCTTGCTCAGCTTCTCTAAGACCACTTTGAGCTGGCTGTAGGCGCCCTGAAGATCCTCCTTCACCAGCACGGCGTCCACCAGGTGCCCGTAATGCTGGTCTATGAAGGCGGCAGACGCGGCCATCTCTTGCTGCTCCTCGTCCTGCAAGGAAAGGAGCAGTATGGAGAACTGGGCTGATCTCCTATAAGAAGAACATGCCTTTGTCTTGGGCATGTTCCAACCTTAAATTTTTAAGTGATGAGCAGATGACTGTGCCCATTATTAACCAACTGTGTACACAAGAACAGAGAGTAAGGACAACATCATGTCAAACTTCGAAGAAAGTTAACGGGCAGCAGACATAATCACTGTTCCTTCATTCACTCACAAAACTCCTACTGAGGACCTGGGAACTGAAAGCCATGATGTGAAGTACTCTGGGGGATGCTGATTCCTTATCTGTGATTACATGTCAACATCACATCTCCTGCCCCTAGAAGTTCCAAAGAACTATTATTGTGTTGCATGGCAATTTAATATACAGGTTACATAATTACAAGAAAGAACGATAAATAATATTAACTGTATAAAAGCAAAGTTAGCATTTCTGGAATCAACTGAGGGAAGAAGAAGGAGAATAACTCTAACATCCTTCTGCAGACTCCTAAATTCATAATACAGAACTCAATTCTTCTTTCCATTTCTTCATACCAGGGCCAAACACTAGCAAAGTAGACAAAGTGAAGTTATTTAAGAAAGTGCTGGGACTACTCTATCAAATTCCCCATTTCCTTAGGGGACCGGATTTCTTTAAGACTGTCTTCCTGACATGTAACATTAAGGTATAGAAAACAACCCCATCTTACCCAATGTGGGCACTGTTTGTTTCTCCATTCAAAAGAACCTCTAATAAGTAGACTTTCAGGTGGATAGTTGACTGACAATTAACCTGGTTTTTGGAAGAAAAGAAAGTGGCAGATGCACTCTAAGTAAAACTACAAAACGAATTTGTCGCTGACATTCCCCCATTTCCCTTTCTGACCCTTTGCAGCCCTCTGTTGCCTTCTCTCCTCTGCTTCTAGGGGCTCAGTGTCTTCGTGCTGCCATGGGGGGTGGGGAGGGTCCCCTCCCAAAGAGAAACCCACACTCCAAAATATTCCCTGCTCCTCTTCTCCCTGTCACCAGTCAAAACCCAATTCCTACTTTAGTGAGAACATCTGCAATGTCAGGAGATGCGTTCTAAAGTTCTAGGAAATGGTTTTTGCTTGCTATCACAAAGTCTGAAATAATTTCTTCTCTTACTTCTTTCTCCCAGGAGGGAAAAAACTGGATTAAGTTGGGAGATGCTTCCAAATTCTATATCCTATATAGAATATTCTAACAGAGCTACTCTTACACTCAGAAGCACTCTGCAGTGTCCCAGTGCTGCCCCTGACCTTCAATCCCACCTTCCCCATCCCATTACACACATATCCCATGGACCTGTCTGCTGCTTCCAGAATTTCTCCTCCTCCAGGAACTCACATGGTTCATCATGGAAGCATTTAGCTATTTAAGAAATGGCAGAAGGAAAATTTTTGCTAGGTACCACAATCTTCCCAGTAAATATTTTCATCTGGAAAGAACTCAAGTAAATCTCTAATGGAGTAAAATGTGTGATATTTACTTTGCCACCATAGACCCCCTGAACCCTTTTCCTGGCCTGTAAAGGTGGCACTCACCCACTTATGGCTTCAGCAAGAGAGTCACAGCCCTGAAGATCACATAGGAAAGATCCCCCCCATGCTGGCCCCTGCCCCCTGCTGGATTAGCTTGCTGGATCAGAAGGCAGAAGCCCCACTAACTTGTGGGTGGCAAAGACGGACAGAGGATGTGACCATAGGGTGTTTTATATAATAGGTCCCCCTACCTGAACTTCAGGTACCAGATAACGGACAAATATTTAACATTACACGAAACCCAGGCCTTTGTGAGGAATTTCTCCAAATGTGGTCTGGGGTCTGCCTACATAATCAAAATCACATGAAAGGCTATATGTTAAAAATAGAGATGCCTGAGCCCCACTCCAAGCCTCCTACGTCAGAACCTCTGGGAGTAGAGCCAGGGACTCCGTATCTGAACAGCCTCGCTGTGACCCTGCTACTTACTTGTGTTGAAAGTGACTGTGGCTTCTAGCTTTTGATTTAAAGAAAAAGAGAGAGAATGACTGTGGTTGCAGGGTCTGGAGACACTAAGGGGGCAAGACGGGATTTCACAACTGCCAGGTGAACTGACCCACAGACAAGGGAAAACATCAGCCGGTCGCATTTCATCATTAGCCCACCTGCTTGAAGTGCAGCATTGTGGTGGGTGATAAAGGAGGTGGAACAGATGACAAAACTGGTCAGGCTGGAAGGACACTGGCAACAGACTGCAGTTCTGCTTCTCTTAGACAACCATGCGCCAGGGACGGTTCTGACTCCTAGAAAGCTGGCGCTTCCTGTGGACTTGAGGATTTGGCAGAACTTTCTTTGTGTCCCGGGAAGCTGCCTTTTATTCTCCTTTATGCCTTCCTGACTCTTTTTAAATAAGGCTTTTCCCCCAGTAATTAAATTCTTTCAATCCTGAAATATTTGTAAAATAAAACAAATCCCCCCGAAATATAGTAAAACAGATTGACAAACTGATCCTAAAATTCCTATGGAAGTGCAAAGAACAGCCAAAAGATATTGAGAAAGAAGAACAAAGTTGGAAGACTCATACTTTCTGATTTCGAAACTTACCACAAAGCTAGTAATCAAAGTAATCAAGACAGTGTGGTACTGGCAGAAGGACAGACATACAGATCAATACAATAGAATTCAAAGTCCAGAAATAAACCCTTATTTTTTTGCCAAATGATTCTTGACAAGGGTGCAAAAATAATTAAATGAGGAATAGTATTTTCAGCAAGTGGTGCTGGGACAACTGGATATCCACAGGCAAAGAATAAAGCTGGACCCAACCTCACACCATACACAGAAATTTACTCAAAGTGGATGACAGACCCAAATGTAACAGCTAAGACTATACATATCTTAAAAGAAAACAAAAGAGGATATTTTTATGATCTTGGATTAGACAAAGGGTTTCTTAGATAGGACACGAAAAACGTAAGTGACAAAAGAAAAGATAGATGAATTGGACTTCACCAAATTCTTCGACGAACACTACCAAGAAAGTGAAGAGACAACTCATAGAATGGGAAAAAATACTTGCAAATCATGCATTTGATAAGGTACTTATATCCAAAATATATAAAGAATTCTTACAACTCAATAATAAAGAGACAAATAATCCAATTTTCAAATGGAGAAAGTATTTCAATAGATATTTCTTCAAAGAAGATATAAAAATGGCCAATAAACACATGAAAAGATGCTCAACATCAATAATCATTAGAGAAATGCAAATTAAAACCACAATGAGATACCACGCCCACTAGTGTGGCTATAATCAAAAACACAGACAATGACAAGCACTAATGAGCATGTAGAGAAATTGGAATCCTTGAACACGGTTAGTGGGAATGTAAAATGGTGCAGCTGCCAGGGAAGAGAGTCTGGCAATTCCTGCAAATGTTAAACATAGAGTTACCATATAACCCAACAGTTCCACACCTAGATATACACCCAAGAGAAATGAAAACGCATGTTCACACACT
Organism: Propithecus coquereli; assembly: GCF_000956105.1. Taxonomy (NCBI): domain Eukaryota; kingdom Metazoa; phylum Chordata; class Mammalia; order Primates; family Indriidae; genus Propithecus; species Propithecus coquereli. The sequence continues at coordinate 339,548 of NW_012151929.1, forward strand.
AACTTGTACATGAATATTCACAGCATTATTCGTAATAGCTTAAAAACTAGAAACCACCAAAATACCCATTAGTTGATGAATGGATAAACAAAATGTGATATTCTATACAATGGAATATTATTCAGCCATAAAAAAGAATGAAGTACTGATACATGAATGAACCTTAAAAACATTACACTAATTGAAAAAAGCCAAATACAAAGGTCATCTATTATACGATTCCATTTATATGAAACGTTTGGAAGAGACAAATCTATAGTGACAGAAAGTAGACTAGCAGTTGCCTGCAGTTAGGAAGGAATTGCAGGGAAACAAAATGGGATGTTCTAATGGGCTCGGGGTTTCTTTTTGGGATGATGAAAATGTTCTTAAATTGACTGTGCTCATGGCAACAACTCTGTGAATATATCATCAAATGGTACACTTTAAATGGGTGAACTGTACAGTATGTGAATTTTATCTCAATAAAGTTGTTAAACCCCCTCTCAAAAAAAGAAACACATAGTAAAACAGAAAACAAAAATTAGTCATGAGCCCACTATTCAGGGAGAACTGCCTTTAGCATTTTAATGTATTTTCTTTGTGTGTGACACAAAATTAAAATCATAATTTTTAATTTTCTGATTTATTTTCATTTGACATTTTATTGCATTTGGCTATGTCATCAAATATTCCTCAAACGCAGGACTTTTAAATGGCTATAATAATATTCCACTCCCTCCTACGAGCGTCACGTAACGCAGTGTATTAAACTGAGCCCCACTACTGAACATTGAGGTTGTTTCTGACTTTTTTGTTCTTGCTATTACCACCACCATGATGAATATGCTGTCTGTTTCTAAGTGATTCTAGACCAAGCTGATGATCTCCTTAGAGTTCCTAAAGGAGAAAATTTCTAGTAGTCCTTCTGGGCACGTCATCCTAAATTGATGTGGACAATTAAAACACAGAATTAGTATGAAGTACGATTGCATCAAAACGTTTACTTGGAGGGAGCTTCCTGACCAAGGGGAAGGACATGAGACGGCTTCCTTCAGCTGAAACCAGCTGCACGGGACAGCAAGCAAAATCTACTCCGGAACAACTTCCATCTCATTCCCCTAACCAACCCTGTTGAAAACCAGAAGAAATAAGTCATCAAGCCCATGTGTCCTGGAAGAACTTGGTCAAATATTTAAGTTTTGGGTGAGGATCCTGACACAGACTGGGCCGAGCAAAGAATCAATGACAGTGAAGCAGAGTTCGTTTAGGAACATATTAGATTATCTCATCCACTCATTTTAGAAATAGATTAATTCTCTGAGGATTCGAACTGGTGTGAAGCGATGATAATGATCTTGTTATTAATAGTTAGTGTTGCAATTTACACCGGGGTTTGGCTTAGGAGTTCAACAGATGAGTGCAGTTTGTCATACTCAGTTCAGATCCCTGACAGATGTCATATTTTGGGGGAGAGTGCTTACACAAGGGAGCCGAAGGTAGCGAGCCCAGGCAAAGCCACCCCTGCCTGGTTTGGGAGGCACTTCTGCCTGTTCCACTTTGAGCCTTCTGGCCACGTGACCATCTTCTCTAAGTTTTGCCGCCAGGCAAAATGGAAAGATGGTTTTGTGCAGAAGGTACGTCCTGCGTCCCTCTCCAGCCGCAAGCACCCTTATGCTTCAACAGCCTCCTCCAGCCTTTCAGAAAAGAAATGATCAGCTTTAAACTTACAAGTAGTGCTGCTGTGTCCTCACAAGCTGGGGACATAGGTGGCGTCTTTCTTTTTTCCTGAATTGCAGGCTTTACAAATATAATATAGGGTTTGAACTCTGAGGTCCTCAGTTGTTTCAGTGCCTGAGAGAGAAAGTTCAGGATTATATACGTTTGAAATACTTCATTGTGAAACATACTTTTTAAAGCTCAAGGATCGTGCACTTCAATGCTATAACCTCAAAGGCAAAGGTCCTGGTTACACTGATCCCATGACAATGGACGTGGACTAGGCAGATCAACTGCTCATTTTCTTGTCCTTCACTTTGACACTGAACTCAGCGGGGCCCTGAAGGCAGGTTCGCTGAGGACTGAAGGTTCCAAAGGCTCAGCTCAGAGAGTTACCTTCTCTCTTAGCTCTGACCCCTCCAGCTCTAATTAACCTTCTAAGGCTCTGCCTCCCGCTGCACGCTCCTGTCGGACAACAAGGACTCAATGTGTATCTATTAATATTTATTTAAATATCATCAATCTGGACTGCGCTAATGCACAATTTGTACTATCACACAGGCCTTCTCTGGATAGTCAAAGAAGAAAAGCTTTGCGAAGCAAATGAGATCACTTGAAACAAAATTGCAGACTGTAGGTTTTTGATATGCAAATCATGTAAATTAGTGCATTTTATCTACGATGTAAGGGCCTCTATTTGGAAACAGTATTAAAATGCTGTATGCACTATCTGAACACACACACAAAAAAAATCAGTAAAATCACTTTTCAAAAACATTTTTGAAATTTGGACTTTTAATTTTGACTACTAACTTCTAGTAAGTGCAAATGAGGGTTTTCCTTCGTAGGCATAATGTGATTTTTGGAAAATGTTTGTTTCAAGCAAACTTGTATAAAATGAAGCCTGCGGTTTATATCATAACATCAGGGATATGCTTCTATAGAGGAAAAAAAAAATCCCCAGATTGAAGTCAGAGCTTGGAAGTTTGTCTAAAAGACAAGGTTAAAAAGACAGCTAAGCTCCCGCAGAGCCAGCAGTATGCCAGCGGTGCAGAACTGGAGACGTGTTTGAAGCACTTCCCGGGGTCATGTCTTCCTCCCTCCTTTTCCCTTTCAAACTGCTCTCCTGACTGCCCCCCTCACTGGTCCCCTAAGCCACTGATTCCACCTGCTCCAGTTGGGGAGGGGGTGGCCAGGTGCCACAAGTTCAGCCCCAGCTTTGCCTGGGGCTGTGGGCCACCCAGGGTCCACGAGCTCCCTACAATTAATGCAGTGTTTGTGGATACAGGGGCATGTTTTGGGGTACAAAGCTTTCATCAGATTCTCAAAGGGCGAGCCAAGGAAAGTTAACGTTCAGTGTTCTGGACTAAAAATTCCTTAGTCTGAGGTCAAGTGTTCTTTAAGATACACAATCTCCTAGGTTATAAATTCCATTAACTGGAAACGCCCAACTAGCCTGGGAACTCACTTTGGGTTCCACGTCCACCAAACAAACTTTGTTTTTGGCCATAACAGCCTGAATGGCGTCCAGGCTGGTTCCGTAGAGATTCTCCTTGTACTCGCCGTGCTCCAGGAACCTGAAAACGCCACCAGAGGAGAAAGGACCTTTAGTTCCGGAGCATCCCTGAATTAGCAAAGAGTGGCCATCCCTACACCACTTTTCTCCCGCTCCCCACATCCTTTCCGGACGCCCTCCCAGGGGTCCAGTGGCCTATGGAACAGTCACAAACACCCACAGCCAGTTGGCCCATCAAGCAACGTACTTGTTGTGGTGTAGGTCGGCCTCGAACGCTTGCTTAGAGACAAAGTGATATTCCACTCCGTCCTTCTCATGGCTCTTTCGAGGCCTGGTGGTATCTTTTCAAGAAAAGAGAAGGAAAACTGGGCAAAGAGATGTCATATCACAGTGAGCGGGGACAGCGGCAGGCCTGTGCCCTCACTCAGGGGGTCACTGCTGATTTGTGTGTGTAAACCAAACACTTCCGTTCATCAGGCTCTCTGCCTTTCCAGACATACCACTGTTCACACAACAACTCTTTGATGTGGGCAAAAGGAGGCGTCCCGTTTTGCAGCTGAGGAAATTGAGGGGCAGGGACATTAAGCACCACGCCCAGTGGCCCCAAGCGTAGGTAGCAGAGCCAGCGTCAGTCTGTCTCATGCCAGGCACATGCCCTGAGCCACTCTGCTGAACTGCCTCATGGGTTCCATGGCTTTTAAAGAATCACTTCAGGGACCCCGAGTCCTAGCTTTTATTTCTTCATTGTTTTTCTTTTTTGAGAGCAAAACAGCCGCAAATACATTTGACCCTGCTCTATGCTTTTAATTCTTCATTCAATTATTTCTCATTTGGGAGAAAAGGAGACATGAAGACAGTCCCTTTACGGATTAGATGTTTTTCAATAAGGCTGGCTCTCAAACAAAAATTTTAAAACACATAGTGTTTTCCCATTGATTTCCATAATAGAATTGCGATGTGCACTTCTCAGGAAAATCAGGTCTTCCACAGAAAAAGAACACGCACGAGCAACACATAATTTTTTCCAAATGAAAAGATGGCATCTCGGCGGACTGTGTCTTCTGGCCTTTGGGGGACCCCAGGGATGCTCTGTGCTCTACGTGTAGCGTCTTAGTCCAAACTCTAGTAGGGCTGCAAGGGTCAGTTTTCCAACCATGTCATTCCCTTGCTTAAAACTTTTATCCATCTACCGATTACATTCTAAACACTTTAGATGAGTATATAAAACCTTCGTGATGTGCCCAAACCTCTGACTCAGCTTCATCTCCCGCCACATCATCTGCACTAATTTCCCTGGTCCCTAACAGTGCAACTCTGAGTCATACCTCCATGGTGGGGGGGGTACGTGGGGGTCCTTAGTGACAGGTTGAGGCTTTCCACTTTGCCTGAAGTGTACTCTGAATTCACCTCCCACCCCAGGTAGGAACCAAGCAGGTGGTCCTCCAGCTTCCGTCTCAGAGGGTCCTAGTGGACCACTGAGAGTAGGTTTCTTCCCATCATGCCTTGGTCCCACAATTTACCTAAAGCAAACAGTGCCTGGCAGTCCCTCAGATGCAAAGTAAGGATTAGGATGGATCTAGGGAGTCAAGTCCCCAAGAAATATTGATGTTTGTGCATACAAACACACCCCCACATGGGCCCTCTTACGTGGAACAGGAACTCCAAAGTGCTGTGGGTTCTCGGCCACCACCTTTTGCTTCAGCTCATGCAGTCGGGCTCCCAGAGACCCTGGGAAACAAAGGGAAGGCTGACCAAGGTCCCTGCTGAGCAACCTCCCTACCCCCTGGGGAGGAAACCAGTCCACTCCCTGGGAACCCAGGACGTCACCTACCGATCAGAACCACCAGGCGGGGCCGCTCTCCGGGCTGGTGTTGGTACCTGGCCACCTCTTCATATGTCAGCAGCTCCGGAGGCTCCGCTACTGTGGACACCTTCCCTTCCTGTGAGCCACCCAGCCTCTCCCTACAGCCCAGCCGGAAGCTCCTCCGAAGACCAGCTTAGAGGGAGCAGAGGGACCCTGTGGCATTTGTCCCAGGATATCCCAGGAGAAAGTAAAGACTTTCTCCGCCTGGCCAGACTTGGAAGTAGGACTGAGCCCCTTGACTTCTCCCAGACTTCTGCTACAGGAAGGGGTTGTCCAAGAAGCACAGTAATGTGATGACAGGGTGACCCCTGGCATCCACAAACTAGGATTCAAGGTCACTGTTTTGCTCGGCATGTGACTGACCTTGGACAAGTCTCTTCATCTCTCTGAGCCTCGATTCCCTTAACTGTGAAATGCGGATACAAATCTACAAATGCAATTTGTGGTCCTAGATTGGATCCTGGACCAGGAGAAAATGCTCTAAAGCTACGGTCCCCAATGCCCGGACCGCAGACCGGTACTGGTCCATGGCCTGTTAGGAACAGGCTGCACAGCCGGAGATGGGCAGCAGGTGAGCGAGGGAAGCTTCATCTGTGTTTACAGCCGCTCCCATCGCGGGCATCGCCGCTGAGCTCCGCCTCCCCTGCCCCACCCATCCCAGAAAAATCGTCTTCCACAAATCCGGTCTCTGGTGCCAAATAGGTTTGGGGCTGCTGCTCTAAAGGATGTTATTGAGACAATGGATGAAATTTTAATGACAGTATATAAAATAATAGAATTGTATCCATGTTAAATTCCCAGAATTTGATAATTGCCCTGAGAATGTCCTTGGCCTTGAAAAATACATATGAAAATATGGCAAAGTGTCAACTATTGAAACTCCAGTATATGGGAGTTCTTTGTACAATTCTTACAGCTTCTCAGTAAGTTTGAAATTACTTCAAAACAAAAGTTAAAAAACTTTTTGCCTATCTCTAAGGCCTTTGGAACAACCAAAATAAACAAAGGGAAGGTACTTTGGAGTACCTCACTGTATGGTGGTGCTAACACTGAATAAACTCCAGTTAAGATGGTAATAAAACTGGTATTAATGGAGGGGTGGTGTCCCTTTCCTGCCAGGGATCTGTGCCCAGTGGCTGGGTGGGGGCCCCAGCCCCTCCTCTGGCTGACAGAGCTGAGGGGAGATGTGGGTCCCGCAGGCTCAGCTGCTCTCGAGAGCTCTGGAGCCCAAGGTGGGGTGGGCTATGCGGGGGGGCGGGGGTGTCGGCGGGGAGAGCTCTGCTACTTACCCACATAGTGCCCTTTGAGGTACCCCTCACAGTCACAGGTCTCTGGGAACCAAACAGAGGGAGGGACACTCAGCCAGCCCAGAGGGACCCAGCGCCTGGAGGGCCAGGCAGGAAGCGCCTCTGGGATGGTGTCTCAGGGGAGCTGGGAAGAAATGCTGGCCATGTCCTGGCCAGCCCAGGAAAGCAAGCTCTGTTTCACTCAGGCCTCCATGCTTAGGGCCCCAATAGCCTTCCCGGGCCCTGGCGGGGGTGCTGGTCACCAGGCCCGTCCCTGAGTTGGGACGGGTGTGAATAAGAAGAAGGATTCATCCTCCCTGCCCCACCCTCCCATCTCCTGTCTCCTACCCAGCAGTCATGGGGGTGGCTGGGCCCTGCGTGCCAGGTAGGCAGGGAAGGGCTCCCAGGCCTTGAACCCTGTCCCAACAGCTCTGCCCGCCGCAAGGAACAGGCATGTCCGGCTGGCAGAGCAGGGAGAGGTGTGTGGAGTGCCTGCTGGAGGGGCACAGCCACCTGGGGGGGCGGGGAGCCCCTCCAGCCCTAGATGTTCCACAGAAAAGGGGCCTTGCCCATGTGCACAGGGGACAAATGCCAGGCCTACCTTTGTCACAAGGCTGATCATCTGCGGTTTGCACAAAAGACAGATGGAACAGCATTAGTGGAGGGGAGCAGGGGCCCTGCGGCTGAGAGGCAGCCACGGCCCTGGGCGCCTGAGGAGCCCACCATCTGGCCTCTCTCTCCCCTCCAACAAACCTGTGATCTGAGCTGTGGTCCATTATTAAACCCCAAGACCTGCTCTAATTAGTCTCCTTGTGTGTGTCTCATTAGCAGCCCAGAGAAAGCCAGCTCATCACTGGCGCAGGCAGCTCCAAGGCCAATGCACTCAGCAGCCCCTGCAATCTGACAGCACGTCTGGAAAAGTGGCTCACTCCAGGACCCTGCAGTGGGAATCAGACCCGCTCTTTCTCGTCTGGGCTTTGAAACTTGTTTGGGAAAATGCAGATGCCAGAGGATGGAGCCGGGTGGAGCAGAGCTGCAGGCCAGCCGTGCCCTGGTCACAGGGCGCCTGCTCAGGCCTCTCCTCGGTGACGACCCTGCGATCTTCCCTGACCCCCAGAGAGGCCACCCCCTGGAAAAGCTTCCTCTCTGCATGGGGCCCTAAGCTGGGACTCTGGTCACAGGCCTTCTGGAACCTGAGCCCAGCTTAACTTAACCTTGTGGACCTCCATTTCCCATCTTGGAAAGGGGATGCCCAACACTGCCTACTTCACAGGGTTGCTGTGACGGTGAAAAGGCAAGAAGGCTGGTGGACGTGCTTTCTAAAGGGTAAAGTGCTACACAGAGTAGGGTTGCCAGGCAAAATACAAGACGCTCAGTTAAACCTGCATTTCGAATAAGTGACACATAATTCCTTAGTATAAGTCTGTCTCAAATATTGCACAGGACATGCTTATGCTGAAAAACAGTTTATCGTCTACCTGAAATTTGAATTTAACTGGGTGTCTTTTATTGGCACTTGCTAAATAAATCCGGCACCCCTGACACAGGCACAGGACCTCTCTAGGGCTTCTCTGCTCCCTTCCAACATCAGTATTTCTTCAATCTGCAGGGTCAGAGAGCCCCTGGACTCTAATGAGCACTGTAGACCCGCTTCCAAACACACACACACACACACACACACACACACACACACACGTGTGCGTTTGCACACCCTTTGGGGAGAGGTGTTAACATACCCCCAGTGTCATCTATGGGTCCCAAATATAGAAGCTCCTCTCTGGGGAATAGCTGCCCTAACCCACCCCATTTCCCCTCCTCATGCCTCTCCCCCCTCTTCTCCTGGAGGCCCCCCAGCCCCATGTCTACTTCTTCCAAGCCCCTCCCAGAGTGTCATTCATGCCCATCTACTCACAGGGGGGCTTCCTGAGGCTCTGGGGGCTCGGCAGGGTGCCCGTGGCTCTCCGGTAGCTTAGTCGTCTGTGGGGATACAAGGGGATGGGTGGGCCCTTGAGCTGGGCCAGAGAACCAGTTGAAAGGAGCCTTCTGGAAAACTCAGGAAACCGAGGCTGGATCCCACAGGTGGGCACGAGCTGCGCACTCCGAGGGCCACCTGCTTCGCAGTGAGTTCCACCAGTTCCCAAGAAGGAGGAAACCAAGTCTCTCCCTCTGGGAAAGCTCGTCCAGCCCAGGCTGGCCACACGCAGGGATCCAGCCCAGTGTCCACAGTCACCAGCTGGTCGTTACTTTCTTAGGGCTCATTCCTGAGGAAAGGAGGCCCCTTGCCTATTCTCAGCCTCCCTATTGCTGAGGAAGCTGGGAGACAGAAGAATGACTCCCAGGAGAGGCTGAGGACAAAAGCGACCCTAATTGAACGCGCCTCCCCTGCAACAGAGAGTCAGCCCCGGGCGACTTATCGGCTTATCCAGTGTGGCTATTGGTGGAGAGGTGGCCAGGGCCTCATCTCTGAGTTGAGGAAACGCCCCAGGGCTCATGCAGGTGTCTAGATTTCCACATTCAAATGCAGCTAAAGAACCCTCCCCCACACCCTCTGGTAAGATGTAGCCAAGACCTGTGAAGTCAGAAGTGCAGACAGATCTGGGGCTCCCCTGAGGAAACAGAGCAAGACCTCAGCATCTCAGAAGCACCTGGAACATCTGTGAACACAGATCTCAGAGTCCTCCCTGGAGTTTCTGATTCAGCAGGTCTGGGGTGGGGGCCAAGGATTTGCATTTCGAACAAGTTCCCAGGTGATGCTGACAGCCTTGGCCTGGGGACCACACCACAAAAGCCACTGAGGTTCTGTCGTCACCACATCCCACACACAAGATGGAGAGAGGGCTACAAGCCACAGGGAAGCAACGCAGTCATAACTGCCAGCCCTCAGACCCAGACTTTACCCTCTTGGAAATCTATGCTAAGGAAACCATTTAAAATATCCAAAACAGTCTGTGCAAGGTAAGCATTGCAGCCTTATAACAGTGAAAAATTGGAGACGACCTAAAAGTGCAGCCAAAGGAAAGTAGTGAAGTCACTTAGGTATGACCCTTCCTCCAAGAAGCCTTCCTTGCATGCCCAGGTGAGGGCGTAACCTTCTAATATGAACTCACAGAGCACCACTTCCTCCTCCCTCGCACCCATCACATTTATATAAACTGTTCGTTTGAGGAATGTCTGACTTAAGTGGGAAAACTAAACTATAAGCTCCTCCAGGGCAGAAACCATCGGCGCACAGCAGTCTGCAAGACGCTGGAGGGGGGGCACAAGGCCTGCTCAATTCATGATAAATACTTGCTGCCTAGGAATTTAAGATATATCTCCTGATGAAATATTATATAGCCATTAAAATTGCACTGCACAGAACATGTAATAATACGGGAAATGCTAACATCAAATTATTAAGTTTAAAAAAAAAAGCAAGACCCCAAATTCTGTATGCAACGCTCACAGAAAAAGCACAGGAAGGACAGAAATGATGCTGTTTAGACAGTGGCGAGACTTTGGGTAACTTTCTTTTCCTAATTCTCCACTTCTACATTGTTATATTTATTTCTCAACTTTCTCTATGCATTATAAAATATACATTAACTTAATAACATAAATTTCCATACGCTTCTTTACATCTTAAAACAGCCCTGTTGTCAGGGGACAAGAAGAACAAATACAAGTGCAATCGGCACTTACCTCAGGGAACAACACCCAGTGGGCCGAGCTCGCAGTGGCGGCAGAGACTAGGGGGTTTGGCATGTACCTGAGCCTCTGCCATTCTGGAACAAGACCTTTAGGACACAACCCAGACTCACCTCTCCTGGAACCGCTTGGACGGGATGAGGCCGGCTCGGAGGTTGGTGTCCCCCACTCGCTTGGCCTGCCACCACGTGGGGTCGTCCTGGCTCACCACCTCCAGGACCTGCCTGCGCTGGAAGGGCAGGCCCGCCTCCTGGCAGGGGATGGCCCGGTCCTCCCGGGGGTCGTAGTGGAAGAGAGCCCGCATGAACACCTGCACAGGGAGGGCTCCGGTGAGGTGGCCCCTCTCCACGTGAGCCGCATCGAAGGCCAAATGACAGTGACCAACCACACTTAGGAAGAACAAGCAGCCTTGAGAATAGAAAGTTAAACAGACCCACACTGCACCTAGGTTCTTACTGTTGTTCAACCATTATTGGATATTATCGTCAGGAAATCCATCCCGAATCAAAAAACTAACAGGTGGGCAGAGAACTGAATTGCTCTTTCCCACCTAAATATCTCCTTATTTATCTGACCTGCTGCCCTCACAACAGCACACACACAGGAACAATGAATCCTGTGAACAAAAAGTAAAGGCAAGCAAATTTCTAACTCGGATGTTGTTTTTGACATGCCAACTGCTCCTAAGGAAGTCAGCCGTCATCTGTTACATAAGTGATCTCGATGTTCTGGTAAGAACACAAACATCAACAAAACCACTGTTACTTGTTCCTCAGCATGACTTTTCGGTGGGTAACTGACACCCACGGTTTTTACAGCTCGATCCTGCCTCATCTGCCACAGACTTGGCCGAGCCCCAACTCCTCCTCCCCCCTGGAGGCACCCCCACTGGAGAAGATGGGATGAGGACACCGCACTTCTTCACACTTCCTTGTCCTCGTCTATAATTCAGGGGCAGGGACTTATTTTATTTATTTCTATTTCCGCACCACTGGGGCCCAGTGACTTCAGCAGCAAATTGAAAAAACAAAGCAATCAGGGGTCTTCTTCAGACAGATCCAAACTCTGTTCTTTTATGTGCCAACCAGAAAAGATTCAGTCAGACAACAGTGAGAACTTCCTGGCCATATATCATGGGGACAGACACCCCCATCCAGCCACAGGTGTTAGTTACTAGGGGCCCAGGCACTCAGGAGAGGGTGTGGCCAGCCCAGACCAAGCATCTGGATCAAGAATCAGTGTTCGGGAGGGAGGGACTGAGGGCAGGCTACCCATTGTGTCCTCTGGGAAAACCAAGTTCTCTCCTGCCTCAAGTCAGAACCCTCGAAGCTGCACTTGGGACCACATTAGCTTGTCCCAGGAAGAATCACCTTCCACCAGGTAAGAATCAATATTACTTATGCCCCAGGATTTAATCAAAGAGTACAAATAAAAAATATCCACATAAGGATTATTTCTTCACTTGCTGTAAAAAACTGTCATTGACATTGTCCATTATTAATCCTCATCCACCAAAGTATTTACTGACATCGATATCTCTTCTGTGCCAGATGCTGTAATGGCTCTCTTTTTCTTTTTTCTTTTCTTTTTTTTTTTTGAGACAGGGTCTTGTTCTGTTGCTCGGGCTAGAGTGCCGTGACATCATCATAGCTCACTGCAGCCTCAAACTCCTGGGCTCAAGTGGTCTTCCTGCCTCAACCCTCTGAGTAGCTGGGACTGTAGGCATGTGCCATCATGCCCCTTTAATTTTTTTCTCTTTTAATGTTTTTGTAGGGACAAGGTCTCCCTACTGCCCAGGCTGGTCTTGAACTCCTGGCCTAAAGTGATCCTCCTGCGTTGGCCTCCCAGATTGCTAGAATTACAGGGGTAAGCCACCACACTCAGGCCTGTAATGTCTCTTCTTTCATGCACTGAGTATTAGGAGGGCAGGACGGGAATCAATCTCGAAAATTTGGCATGCTTACTTCTATCCACTGATGAACAGTATATAATTCATCATGTTCCCTTTCTGCCTTGGCTGCCAGGAAGCTCAGATCCAAATTTATTGTGAAATCAAAGTGATTTCACACTCCTCTCTATCCCCTCTACCACTGCCTCAGTTCAGGTCTTAATAATCTCTCACCTGGGCTTTTACAACAGCCTCCTACCAGGCCTCCAATGCCTCCAACCTACACCCACTCCACCCTCCTCCACATGGCTGCCCCAGGGAGCTTTCTAAAACACAAGTATGGCTGCATCACTCCCTTCCTTAAGAAAAAAAAAAAAAAACCCTTTAAAAGCTTCTCACCATCTATGGGGCTATCTTGTGGGTGGCTCCCCCATCTCCCAGGGCTGTACCATTTCAGTGCACCCTGGGCTGACTTCCAGGTCAGCTGCCAGCACCTGCATCTGCCAGCGCTTGCTGGCAGCACTTGCACCTCTTTGCCTGAGGCCTTCCACACCTGCACCTGCATCTCTATGTCTAAGGATTTACTTTCTCTGGCCCCTGGAGCCTGGTCTACCCTAATCCGGCTGCAGGAATTTTGCGGAATTAATCCCAGGAGCAGCCTGGCAGGAGTTGGTGTATAGATCCCCCTGCTCCCAGGTCTCTTGGGTGGGACAATGGAGATGTGTGTTCTACAGGGGATCCCCAAGTTCCCAGCAGGACTAAGCTCCATGTGCCCGCAGTAGTAACTTGCTTGATAACACAGCCCTTGTCAGATTGGCTGCCTTCCCTTCCGCACACCTGTACTGGCCTTTCCTGGGGTAGCCTCCCAAATAAACCATTGGCATTCAAACCTTTGTCTTGGGGTCAGCTTCTAAGAGGCCTCAAACTAAGCAGGGATTATGCCCAAACCCTTAACAAAGCATTCAAGGCCGTTCAGAACACAGGCTTAACCCACCTCCCCAGCAAAACCCACCACCACCCTCCCCCAAGACCCATCACACTGCCCATTCTCACTGCTCTGGACACACACTCCTCTCCGTGATGCCTGGGAGTGTCTGTACCTGCTCCGCCTCAGCCTCGGCTTCCCCCCAAGTCCTGCTCATCTTCCTCCTCCTCAAGCCTCGGTTCCAACACCCCCACTCTGTGACGCCCTCCAAGGTGACTGTAACTCTTCGTACAGAATCTTGCCAAAGCACTTATCACACAGCAATGAAAGACTTGCTCCCTGGCACCAGGAACGCTCGAAGCCACTAATCGTCCCTGTCTCCAGCATCTGGCAGAGCGCCTGGCACAGAGGAGGTGGCCAAGTAAGGTAGGCTCGAATAATTAAACAAATGGCAATTACTTAATTGGTCCAGAATCAGGCACATTTCGTACCTTCTCCCCTCTTCATGGTCCTGACTTTCTATTTCGATTCAAATAACCTTGTCTTTTATTAGTAAGCTACGTCAAATCCTGTTTAGAAAGAAGCAGAGTACAAACAAATGAATCACTTTGTGATTGAATTAAAGTCCTCTACTGGGCACAGGTTACCAGGACCAGATCTGTGATCTGTTCCCAAATGATGTTTCCAAAGTCTGGACTGGATCCCGAGCAGACAGAGGCCCCGTGAGCCCACCTCCCCTACCTTGCTCTCCTTCAAGCGGTCCTCCTCCTGGGTGGCAGGGATGATTTTTAGGGTGATGGATCCCTGGGACTGGGCCTGGAAGGAGAGAGAACAGAGGCTCATCACCTCCCAGGTCCAACCCTTCGTGGGTCCAAGTCCTACTTCTCAGGTCCAAACACCGATGTTCGGAATGAAAGCCAGACTCACAGCCGCCCCTGAGGCCCACCTTTCTAGGATGGTGCCCTGGCTGAGTTAACTAAAGCAAAACTCAGAAACCAAGTATCTGCATTTTCAGAGGACAAACGGACAGAAAATTTTAAATGGGAACCCAAGGATCCTCCATGCACTGAATCCCACCTCTCCTCCCCTCCTGATCTCCAGGGCCCCAGAGGGCTCCTTCCTTGCTTTTCCCTTGGGTCGTGTGAACACCCAATTTCAGTCTCCTATTCCTCTTTCCTGCCCGATTCAGGGCTGGGCCCTGATGAGTACTTCCCGCTTTGCTTCCATTTTCCCCAGCAGCTCTTCAATATCAGGCCACTCCCAGCTTTCTAGAAGCTCCCTTTCCCTCCACTCCAGACACCCCGCACCCCAATGCTGGGGGCCCACGATGAAGAATGCTGTCAAGCCAGGAAAGCACAGCCCACCCCATCGTCTCCTGGCCCTGCGTCACTACCCAGAACGCCCCGACCACAGATCTGAACACAAGGAGGTTGGCACCCAAAAGCTGGGCAAAAAGACTGAATGGCCTGCCCGCAATCTGGGTCCCCTACAGCGGGGCCTTAAAGAGTGGGCCTCCCCTCTTGAGACCTCATCCTGTTTCTGCCCCCAAAACAATCAGAAGTTAGCAAGGAATGCCATGCCGCAGGAGAATGCCCCAGGATGAAGGGAACAAAGCTACGGTGGGGGCTTTTCTGGGGAGTTTCAGTGTTGACTTAAACTCCCCAGAATGGACTACAGAGGTTGTTTTCATCCCAGCATTTAATACCTAGAATCCCCTTATAGCGGCAAAGGACTTTGTCCTGTTCCAGATGTTTCCGCCCTAATGAAAACCACACGTTGGTTGAGAAACCATCTCTGTCCCTACTTTAGAGAAAAGGAGATTGAAAACTGAGATGATTTGATGACTTGTCCAAGGCTGCACAGCTACAAAGATGTGGAGCCAGGACTCGAACCCAGGACTCAGAAGTGTCCTCATGAAAGGGAGCAGGGAGGGAGGAGGCAGGGAGGATGGCTGTGCTGAAGGGTGGGTCTGAGAGCAGCAGGTGGATGGGAAGTCCCCCTCTTCCTGCCCCAGCCCGGACCCGGGGCACACGGTAAGGCCACTGTGCCTGACGCCTCCTCACGGCAACAGCGAGGCTGAGCCAGAGCCTGCCCTGGCTCCAGGAAACGCCCTGCTCTTGGTGTGTGAAGCCCCCCACGTTCCTGCAGGCACGTAGCACGGACCAGGATCTGGCTGATCTCGTCGGGCCGCTTGTGCAGGACGGCGATCCCGTTCACTTCTCGGAGCTCATCTCCCACGTGGACCAGGCCTAGGAGACACAGGGACGACCATCGGCGCAGGAAGAGGTCCCTGGAGCTCTGAGCTCTGGGCACCCAAGGAGCCCGCTGCAGGGCAGACTCCAGGTGTAAAGCCGGCAGGTGGGACAGGGGCGAACTGAGCCCTACTGCGTCCTGGGCACTCCACTGGGCAGGCGGTCTCACAATCTCTCACAATCGCAGGATCAAATCTCCAATTTACAGAAGATTAAGCGGCTTGCCCCAGGCTATGCTGCTAAGAAGAATGGAGTCAGTATTCCAGCACGGCTACTGTGAGGTATGAAGCCTGTGTTCTTTCTATTGTAACCTCTGCTTTTTTAAAAATATCATCAACTCTTCCCCGTCCTGGGTTTACAGACACACTCCAACAATGGCCTTCCTAAGTCCCAACAAGGAAACGTAAAGGCCCCAGTGAAGATGTCATCGAGAGTGTTACACACGCTATCAGCCACTGCTTTGAAGCCAAGTGTCCCTGCATATAGCAGGGTCCTATTTACTGCTCACCCTGGGCACTGGGCAGCAGCAGCAGTGTCGCCTGGGAGCGGGTGAGGAGTGCAGGATCTCGGGCCCAGCGCAGACCTGCTGCAGCAGAACCTGCATTTTAACAACCTGCTCAAGGGATGCAAGTGCTCGTGAATGTTTGAGAAGCACTGGTCTAGGGTTCTCTGCGACAATTCCCCACGTCCCCTATGCCAGGTTTGCTTCGCAGCTTCGTAGTCCTTCCACACACCAGTGATTCTCATCCTGTTTTTCACTCAAACAAATGTGGGGCATGAGCACCCTCTCTTCATAACAGCAGCTTGCAAGGCACCTGGGGCTGGGGGGAAGGGTATCATCCTTGCCCCCCAGTTAGGAATCCCCCGCCAAGCCCTTGCTATGTGCTTAATTATCATAGGCCTCAGGCTAAGCCAAAGCATGAACCCTTCCCTGGTGGCCCCAAAGTACTCCACGCCTGTTATACATTTCTACTGGGCTCAGGAGGAGATGAGAATGCCAGCCCCAATCCCAGAAAGCAAAGCACATCCCAAATAGGTGACCCAACAGGAGGGGGTAAGGAGGCCTGTGAGCAAAAGGGGAAGGCCCTGGGGTGATGGCCGTCATCCTGGCCAGGCGTTGCCACCACTCACCACTCCGGTCTGCAGCACCCCCTCGCATGATCCTGGCCACCACAACAGCCCCCGAGCGCTCGTCCCTCCGGATGGTGGCACCCTGCATCCGACACAGAGCGGGCAGGCTCCTGAGAGGCCGTCCCAGACCACAGGCCCTGACTCTCTGAGCCCAACACAGCCTCCCCTGTCCCTCCCTCTGCCACCCTAGAGGGCAGATCAGTGGGGACCTCCCCAGTGTGGAGAATACAATATAACTGACGTCTTCCATTAGCATAGCACTGCACTTTACAGTTTACAAAGCACAATAACCCTGAGACATTTTAGATGAGGGACTGGGGCTCAAGAAGTTAAGCATCCTCAAGGTCACTCAGCCTGTAAGGTGGAAAGCTTTATAGGATGCCAAACCCTGTGTGTCACTATCACCTCTCTGCCACTTCACAGCCCTGTCCACTTGCAAAGACATTCAATAATGAGGATAACGTGTGCCAGCAAATCCAACCTGCCTCTAACCAACCACAGGGTTACTGGGCCTTCTGTTGTTGCCAAGGGGAACCAATTATGCCCCAGCCAGAGCTTCAGGACAAGGACTTGGCCCATGAAGCACAGTGACAATGACGCCTAGGATGACAAAGGCACTAATGAGCCCAGATTCCCTGCACCACGCTGGCTGGACTGTTGAGAGCTCTGGAGTTGCACAGCCGTGGGTGTGAACCCAGCTCTGCCATTTACTAAAAGCACGTGGCCTTAAGCAAGGAAGTCCCTTATCCTCTCCGAGCCTGTTTCCTCTGGGGTACGGGATCACATTTAACTGGAAGGATTGTTGCAAGGATTACACCAGGTAATGCACGCAAGGCACTTAGCACACAGTAAGCGCTCGACAATGTTAACCATCTATTATTGGCCGTAACTGCAAACACCTTTGCACGCTTATTGTTAACTTCATCCTTGTCACCTATTTGAAGTACATGAGATCATCGTTGCTGGAAAGAGAGGGCATCAGGTAAGAACCCCAGGGCTTCTTGCGTCCCAGACCTGCAAACCTTCCTGCATCTCTGTCCATCACTTATTTAGCTCTGAACTGCAGGCACCCAACGTGGAGCCTGCACAGGAGGCCCCAGACTACATCAGCCGAACCTATGGCTGTCTCCCTATTTGACAGGTGAGGAAACAGAGGCAGAGAAGAGATCCTCATCTGTTTGCAGGAGTTGAAAACAGAGAATGCCAGCTGTGGTGTTCTCTAGAGCAAGCACTCAACTGTCTGGACTTCCACCGCTTTCCTCCATCTAATAAACAACCCCGTCTCTTTGCTCAGTAAATCAATGCTGAACCAGGATGAAACAGGTAACAATCCGTCAGCTGGGCGGAGGAGCGCCTGGGCCCTGCGCTTCCCCAGGATTCAGAGCAGGGATCCACAAACTGCTTCTATAAAGTGCCAATGTAAATATTTTAGCCTTTGCAGGCCGCACAGTCTCTGTCACAACTTCCCAACTCTGCCACGGTAGTGGAGAGGCAAGCACAGGCCGTATGCAAGTGAGCAGGCACCGCCGTGCTCCCAAAACACCGTAGTTATAGAAACAAGCCAGGAGCTGGGTTTGGCTCTCAGGCTCCATTTGTCCACTTCTGGGTCAGAGGGTGGTCAGGGCCACCCCATACAGCTGTGCGGGTTATTTACTGCACCACGTGGCTTGGCTACAGTTGAGGGGGGCTGTATCCACCCAGATAAAGGGAGTGCCCTACACACAAAGGTGCTACAGGAACAGCGCCAGCCCTGACAAAGCTGCCATCACTCACTCTGAAGACATCAGGAGGTCCCCCAGTTTTCTGGGGTGCGGTGCAAGGGAAGGGTGGGGAAGGGAGTTGGGCACCACGTACCAGGGGTTCCTTGTTCTTCACCAAGCGGACAATCTTCACCGATTCCTCATCAAAATCCTCATCTATATTATCAGGGAGAGGGGGGAGGACAGGGTCGAAATTCTTCTGGGCAACCGTGTCATGTACCATGAGCACAGCCTGTCGGGAAAGCAGGAGAAAAGGGCTGGCCCGCAGCACACAGGGCTCGGCAGGCCTTGGCTGGGCAGTGGGCTGGAGGGTCTCGGACATCATGCCGGAGAGACAACCACCCCAGACACTGGGGCTGAGCAGCCTCCCTCAGACGTCTCCCTAAGGAGAGCTCCCTCCGCCCCCATCCCGGGAGACACAGAGGCGTGGGCGGGCAGGGGCTGAGGCGTGACTACCCTGAGGTGGGGGGTGGACAGCAGCTGGAGCAGCTCCCTCTCATCGCTGTGCACAGAGGCAGCCTGCAGCTCCTCCATCACCTGCGGGGGAATGAGACAGAACGCCACAGCCAGCTGGGGGTGCCCCTGGCCCCAAATCTACTGAGAGTCCCTCCTCCCTGGACCTCAGACTCCAGGGCACCCCCAGGAACAGCCGCAGCACCCAGGGGCACATCAAGCCCTCAGCCACCGCAGGACGATGCACCCAGGGAGGCCACGCCAGGGCTCAGGGGTGCTTGAGCAGCTCTGTGGGGCTATCCTACGAGGGGCTAACATATTAAGCCCTTCCTGTGTGCCATCTGCTCTATAAGGATCTTGTCACTAACCCTCACAACAAACTAAATGTAGCAGGTTCTACTATTTTGCCATTTTACAAATGAGAATCCTGAAGCTCAAAGAGACTAAACATCTTGCCCAAAGTCACAAAGCTGTAAATGAGCACAGCCAGGATTTGAGCCTGGGCTTCTGAGACTCTATTGTCTGTGGCCTCGCCATGATGCTATTTTACGAATGAGGAAACTGCAGCTCAGAGAGGTTAAGTGGCCTGTTTAAGGTCACAGAGCCAGTGGTAAACACAGCATTGAGCCTGGGAGCCGGGCAGTCTGACATGCTCCTAATCACACTCCAGTCCACGTTCCGTGGAGTAGGGCACAAGGGATGTGCACCCCATCCCTCGCCAGGCCATCTCTTGGGCTAAGGTGATTGACTCAGGAGCTGATCTTAGTCATCAGCTGGGACAGCTTTTCCCCAACCATGCCACACCGAGGACTAGGTCCGTGAGAAATTAAGAAGCATTCCTTTAAAAAATGAGAAGCCTGAGCCAGTAAGTGGGGACACAAGGCAGGTCCCCTAACTTCAGGACTTCACAGAGGCTTCCCAAAGCAGAGTACAATGTGCTTAGGTCAAATATTCAAATCGCCAGTCCTCGGAGCGGTTCGGGAACTGCCAAACGGATCCAACAAGGAAAATGACTTTCACAAGAACTTTCTGAAGAACATGCAGTATATGGGAGGCCCCATGTCACCGTGTCTGTCAGCCTGGACAACGCTCACAGGTTCCTGCCTGCCTGTCGGGGGACCCAGGTAGGAAGAGGAGGAGGAGAAAGAAGGAGACACTTCTTTACTTTTGGACTCCCAATTCCCAATGTCCCCAGGCTAAGCAATGGTGACGAGCAAGATGAGGCAACCCTACAGAGTGGGGACTTATAAGGATGTAAGGGGCTTACATCTTCCGCGAGAGCCACAGCGCTGTGCAGAACTGGAGTCGGACTCTGCCGTTCGTAATAGCGAAGCTTCTCATGAATCTGCAAAGACAGCCAATGTCACCACACACCCACCCATGGCTATGGGGACACCCAGGGCTGCAGACGGGGCAGAATAAGACAAAGTCCTGCCTAGTGGGCCAGTGAAGTCCTTTCTGGAGCAGGGAGATGGCTAGGATGACCTCTGAGGGTCACAGACAGCTACGAAGACCTCTAGAAACCTTTCCCAGGTGGGATGAAATGGGATTTCACCTTCATTAAGTAACTGAGGCTTTTTTCACTGAAAACATCCCTCAGGAAGCCCATCTCCTCCTTGTGGTTGGAGTCAGGTCTGAGCTGAGAGGTGAGCAGTGCCAGGGTTTCATGCAGACCTGTGGAGAGCGTAAGAAAAACAAGGTGCAGCCAACACAATGGGTACTCCCCGTCCGGAGGACCCTGGACCCTCAAACAACATTTCAGCCCTGCCCTGGGGGCGTTCTCTCCCCAAGCTCTCTTTGCTAGGGCTTGGAGGCTGTCAGGCTCTTGTCTTCAGGGAAGTGGCAGGCTCAGTCCAGGAGAGGCACTCACCCGAGTCCTCCGATAGCACAGGCATGCCTGTGCCGGCCAGGGCCAGGTCCGGAGCTCTCCCTGCAGATCTTGGGAGAAGGGGGGGCGGGGTGTAAGTGCTGAAACTCCATCAAGCATATGCATTCAACAAACAGTAATCACACTATTTCTATGTCTGTCTATGACCAATTTGTGTACAGAGAGAATGGGAACAAATAACTCTGCCCACTTTTTTCAGAGAGGAAGGAAATAAATCCAAGATTTGCTGAGTGCCCCCAACATGCCAAGCATTGTGATGGGTGATTCATGTGACATTTTTCTGAATCTGAGTAAAGTCCTAAGGAATGAACACTAATGTTTCCATTTCACCGGTGAAGAAACAGAGGCTTGGAGGGGTTAGTAACTTGTGGGTCACAGTCCATATTCAAGTCTTTCTTCCAGGCTGGCCTTGGAGGTGCCAAGTGACCCCTGCCTGACAGTGGATGCTCTCCTCTGCAGCATCCCCAACTGTCACCTTCTAAGAGGCCCTGCTCAA
>NW_012151929.1:371174-372136 GCF_000956105.1 Propithecus coquereli
TCGAACTCCTGACCTCAAGCAATCCTCCTGTCTTGGCCTCTCAGAGTGCTAGGATTACAGGTGTGAGCCACCGCGCCCGGCCCTGCTTTCATTTTTTTATACTTTCCAGTTCCCTGCCGAAATGTCAAGCTTGGCTTTTACCTCCTTAAACACAGTAAAAATGGTTAGGTGAAGGCATCCCTGCACTTTGCAGTGTCCGGAGTCCCCACCGGTCTGTTTCTGTTGTCCACTGTCTCTGTATGTTCTTGCTTATGGGGTCTTGCCTCATGTATTTGGTTATCTTTGGTTGTATATTGGGTTGGATTTGAAAAAACTATTTGTAAAAATAATTTGAGGTTTAGGCTGATGCTATTTTCCTCCAGAAAGTATTTTTCATTGGCATCTTTAAAGTAGCTGAGAATAGAGATGGGGAGGGCACTACCAGACAAGAACCACTTTTAGTTCAAGTTCAAAGCTTGAAGGTTCCCAGGACACTTAAATATCAGGAAGCTGAGTGAAAGTCCACTATGTCCTGGTTTATTTCCCAACATAAAGCCCTTTGGGGTCCCAGCCTAATGTGATAAAAAAAAATATGCCAAATTCCATTCCCCACCCTTGGAGGACCCTAGACTCCTAGGGCATCCTCGTAGCTACTTCTGAATCAGTAAATGCTCCCAAGGACAAAAGCACCTCTCACGCTGAGGTCATCCTTCTGGGTTCCTGTCTACTTGCAGACCTCGGCCTGGGAACCCCTTATGCTCTTGTTAGCTCTTCACTGCTTTTTTTTCTTAATAAACTTTACATTTTGGAATAATTTTAGATTTATAGAAAAGTTGCAAAGATTGGTATGGAGAGTTCCTGAATACCCTTCCCTCTGTTTCCCCTAATGTAACATCCTACATAACCATGGTACGTTTTTCAAAACTAAGAAATTAACATGGGTACATTGCTATTAACTAAACTGAAGACTTTATAAATATTCC
>NW_012151929.1:372186-374362 GCF_000956105.1 Propithecus coquereli
TTTTTAAAAAAAGACACAGATATGCTAAAATAAAATGAATGAAGCCCAGCACAGCGGCTCACACCTGTAATGCTAGCACTTTGGGAGGCTAAGTTAGGAGGATCGCTTGAGGCCAGGAGTTTGAGATCAGCCTGAGCAACATAGCAAGACTTTGTCGCTACAAAACTTTAAAAATTAGCGAGGCATAGTGGCACACACCAATAGTCCCAGCTACTCTGGAGGCTTGAGCCCAGGAGTTTGAGGTTGCAGTGAGCTATGATGATGCCACTGCACTCCAGCCTGGGCGACAGAGTAAGACCTTGTCTCTAAAAAATAAATAAATAAAAATAGAAAGAAAGAAAGAAAGAAAGCTGGATCTACCTCATTCCTCACATCAAAATACTTTCCCAATAGATTTATTTTTATCATTCTTGCAGTGAGGGAAACATTTCTAAGCAAAATCCAAACCCAAATCTGTAAAGAAAAAGGTAGATATGTATGACTAAATAAAATGTAACCACTGTTAGAGACAAAAATATTATTTGCAGCATGATACGCTAGCATATGCAATATGATAGAGTTAAATTCCTTAATGTACAAGAGTTTACACAAATCAATAAGAAAAGATGAAAAATAAAAAATGGTCAAGAAAATACAGTCTGCTACAAAAGAAATACATATAGCCAATAAATGTACAAAAAGATGCACAACCTCACTCAAAATCAAAGAATTCTAAACCAAAATAGAAAGTGATGTCTCTTTATCACCGACTAAGACAAAAACATTTAAGTTTGTTGACATCCAGTGGGGTCAAGGATGTGGGGAAATAAACATGTTTACACCTGGAAGGAATATTAGTTGCTGCAAACTTTCTGGAAGACGATTTATCTATATTCGCTAAAATTTTACACGTACATGTCCTTTAGTCCAGGGGATATTGGAGCAAGCAGGTTGGAAGGAAAGATAAGCAGAGAGAGAGCTGTTTGGATGAATGAGAGTTCAGAGCGGGACAGAGCAGGTGATGTGAGGGCAGAGCTGGCCAAGACAGCTGGAAGCCCAGGACAGACGTCGCCTCACCCAGCCAGGGCTTGGTCAAGGTGCTCTGTCCAGAGCAGCTGCAGGAGCAGCAGGAAGACAAGCTCAGTGCCAGAGGAATGAATAACTCCGGGGGCCATCTGCACAGGGAGAAGTGAGCTTAGGAAGCAAGCTCTGGAAAAAATAGAATGCCGAGGATCCTTGAAGAGGTGACAGAGAGAATCTGCCTCAGGCTACAGGTGTGTATCTTCATTTGCTTTGGCGTTCAGCCCAGACACGGAAGGGAACAAGGAATCATTCCAAGAGCAGAAATGGGCGCACTCCCAGACACGCGTCGGGAGGGCGCTGAGGAAAGGGCAGGCTCAGCTCTGCTCACATCTCAATGAGAAGAAGGGAAATTACTGTACATTTTTTGAGATTTCTGATAACTTTTCCTATCATTTGTGGGTTTTGGTACCCCATTTCTCTTTGTAGAGAAATAGTTTAGTACCGTGGAATGGGATGTGTACACAGGAAAGGGCATAAAACAAGACAACTTCACAAATTAGTGAAAACAGAACACCTGTGTAACCACCACCTTGATGAAGATATAAACCTTGCCAGCCCCAGAAGCCCCCTGGGGCCCCTAATAGATTGCAATAGCCCCCCATGAAGATAACCACTAACTACCCTTTTATAGTCATCGCTTCTGTGCTTTGCATTATGGTTTTAACATCTGTGCGTGTGTGTGTGTGTGTGTGTGTGTGTGTGTGTGTGTGTGTGTGTGTGTATCATGATCTAATACCATTTCATTTGGTCTGGGCTTTTTGTTTTGTTTTGTTTTATTTTGTTTGAGACAGAATCTCGCTCTGTCACCCTGGGTGGAGTGCAGTGGCATCAGCCTAGCTCACAGCAACCTCAAACTCCTGGGCTCAAGCGATCCTCCTGCCTCAGCCTCCCTAGTTGCCGGGACTACAGGCATGCGCCACAGTACCCAGCTAATTTTTTTTTCTATTTTTAGTATAGACAGGGGTCTCACTCTTGCTCAGGCTGTGTCGAACTCCTGACCTCAAGCAATCCTCCTGTCTTGGCCTCTCAGAATGCTAGGATTACAAGTGTGAGCCACCGCACCCGGCCCTGCTTTCATTTTTTTATACTTTCCAGTTCCCTGCCGAAATGTCAA
>NW_012151929.1:376092-379819 GCF_000956105.1 Propithecus coquereli
TTTCCTTCCATGAGGAGAGAGCCCCGCTGGCGTAACATGCTCGGTCTTTGTCCACACCTTTGCTGATGTGATTGATGAATGTGGAAGGAGAAACAAGGCGTGTGTCACCCAGCCCTTTCCTTCCCTCTCCCTGGGGGACTGGCCTGCCTGCAGAGAGTATGTGTTCTGCTTGCTACACCACACCTTACCTTGAACGCCGCAGGGATGGCCCCAGCCCAGGGTTGGGGGAGGGGATTACAGTTTTACAGCACTGCCCATGACTGCATAAAGTCTACCTAATTCTGAGGTTTAGTATTAGGAAGCCCACTCTCCTATATCCAAACTCTTGTTGCGACACCCGCAAAACCACAATTACACAAAAGTACACTTATTCTGTAGATTTATTCATCATCTGAAGCAGACAGTGGTTCTCAACCCAGAATATTTTTGCCTCCCAGAGGGACATTTGATAGTAGTCTGGAGACATTTTAGATTGTCACAACCGGGGAGAAAGGGGCGACTACTCTAGCATCTTGCAGGTAGCGGCTAGAGATGCTGCTAAACACCCTATAAAGCTCAGGACAACCCCCAACAACACAGAATTATCTGACCCAAGATGTCAATAGTACTGAGGGTGAGGAACCCTGCTCTAAGGGAACAAATTACCATCTTGGACCAGCTGAAGTGACTTAGTCCCACCAAGTCCAAACCAGAGAGGAACTGGACCAGGACGACCATCTAAGACCAAGCACCTCGGTCCCCTCATCCCTGCCATTGTGCCTCCAAGCACCGCCGACCCACTCTGGAGCACCCAGAGCCCTTCACAAGCATGCGATGAGGCTGCCGCCAGCCCTTTTGCCCTGTTGTCCTTCCCAGGCGCGGTGATCCGGGTGGGAAGCAGGCCGGTGGGGTCCTCTCCTCTCAGATCCCCAAACCCCGCCATGGAGCTGTATCCGTTGGCCTCATCCACCCCAGGGTGTGGCCTTAGAGTAAAACCAGGTGCAGGGCCCACACTGGCACCTCACTGATGCCCCCTCCCCAAGTCTCCGCTTACCCGGGCCGGGCAGATCTGTTTCCAATGATGTCCTCAAGCCTGGCTCTGAGCTGGGTGTGGGGCTGGTGGGGTGCAGGGGGAGGACTTTCCCATTAGACCTTACACCCTCTTTATATAAATAAACATTTAGTAACACCTCCCTTACTCTCCTGAAATGACGATCATAAATAACATGGCTTCTCATGCACTTAATTTTTTAAAATCACAATATAATGCCTAAGCTGTACTAGGGAGAAAAAATAGAAGGAAACCAATTTATAACCAAATAACATATTTCAATATGTCAGTGCTCAGAGCCCATGACACTAGAAAACATAATGAAATGCCAGATGCTTGTCCCCGCTTATAATAAACAATTTTATTTAAATCCAATAGTATTTAAGAAAAGTAGAAGATTGGAAATTATTCTGTATAAGGACAAAAATAATTAAAAGAGCAGAGATGTACTGTCAAATACTACAATAAATATTATTTTAATCTCTGTGGGTTTTTTTAATTTTGGGGTGTTTGTTGTTTGTTTCGAGACAGAATCTCAAAGACTCTGAGTGCAGCGGTGTCATCGTAGCTCACTGCAACCTCAGACTCCTGGGCTCAAGTGATCCTCCTGCCTCAGCCTCCAAAGTAGCTGGGACTATAGGCACATACCACAATGCCCAGCTAATTTTTCTATTTTTTTTAGTAGAGACTGGGTCTCTCAGAGTGCTAGGATTGCAAGTGTGAGCCACCATGCCTGGCCAATCTTTGTTTTTTTAAACTGCGAAAACGGATTCCCTTTTGTAGTCTGTACATGTAAGAGGAAATCAGGTTCTGGGCTGAGATCATGGTGACAGGGTTTTCACCAACGTGAACAGCTGCTCCTGCCCATTCAATGGCAGCAGTGCCCCCCAATCATTGTGAAACCAAAACACATCCCCCCACATTAAATCATGCACATACAATCTCCCTTCCCAGAACCACTGAGTCAGTGCTTTAAATATTAACCTGCCAAGTGGGTAAAAATCCAACTGTACATTTGGAAGAATATATACCAAAATATTAAAGGTGATTTTCCAAGGCAGAAGGAGAATTACAGGAAACATTCTCATTCTTATTTTATATTTTGGAGACAGGCGGTCTTGCTATATTGCCCAGGTTGGTCTCGAACTCCTGCCCTCAAACCATCCTCCCGCCTCAGCCTCCTGAATAGCTGGGAGTACAGGCGTGAGCCACACCGCCCGGCTTTTTACATTTCTGTATGGTGTAAAATTTTGCTTACAGCCCACTTTAACTTTGCAATCAGAAAAAAATGACAGCTATTTTGGAAAACGATGACTCAGGGCTCCCTCTAGCGTGCGTGTTTTCTTGTTCTTCTCAAGGAGGATTCAAATCTGCGGTGGGGAAACCACTAATTCGCTTTTTCAGACTCACCAGGGCTTCAAGTCCAGCCTTGGGGCGCGGCCCAGCCTTGCTTCGCTCAGCTGTGCCCGCACCGCCTCCCTGTGGCCAAGGGCGGTACGGCGCCCTCCGGAGTCGATGGCGAGGGAGGGACAATGGGCCCTGCCCTAGGGGCCCTAACCTCTGTACCACCGACCACGTGGCAGTTCGGGGAAGCTTACGGACTCCCCCTCTCAGAATAATGGCCCATAAATATATAAATAAAACACATATGCTTAAAAGTAATAACAGTGAAATGGTTATCAAACTATTAAATATTTATAGTTGTGTAATACCGTAATAAACGTGCTTCGTTATTAATGCTTTAAATAACCAGCTCCAGTGGCAGATCTAACAACTAACGATTTTCCAAGCAGTGCGGAGCATACGGGGTATTTGGAGATATGGGCAATCACTTGATATGGGTTGTTTGTTTTGTTTTGTTTGTGGTTTTTGTTTGTTTGTTTGTTTGTTTTAAGAGACAGGGTCTCTCTCTGTCGCCTAGGCTGGAGTGCAGTGGGGCGATCATAGCCCACTGCAGCCTCAAAATCGTGGGCTCAAGCGATCCTCCTGCCTCAGCCTCCAGAGTAGCTGGGACTACAGGCGCGGGCCACCACGCCCACCAATTTTTTTGTTGTTATATTTTTTCTTTTTTCTTTTTGTAAAGATGGGGACGGCTCTCAAGCGATCCTCCCACCTCGGCCTCCCAAAGCCCTGGGATTACAGGCGTGAGCCACTGCGCCTGGATTTAGGATTTTTGCTGGTAACAAAGTTCCGGGTACTGCTAACACTACACTCCTAACGGAAAAGCTAAATATAACAGGTTTGTGAAAGTCAGTATGTTAACTTTTTCTCATCCGAATTCATGGACTCCCTGAATTTTACTCACAGAGCCTTTGGGGTGCATGGACCACAGGTTGAGACCCCTGGAAGGGGCGGAGTTGGGGAGAGGTTTGGATGGGTTGTCAGGACGAGGAGGTCGGCAGCAGCGCTGGCGCCTGGGCGCTCAGTATACGGAAGGCAGAGAAACCTTCTGGCAGGGCGTGCAGAGGGGTGACCCGCGGGGCCCCTCCCATCCCTTCCGCGTCCTCCTGGAGGAAATTAAAGCCCCCCGTGGCCGGGAGGGGAGCTCACAGTTCCTGGCGTCTCCTCCCGCGGTGTCCAGCGCCCACGATGCGGCCTCTGGTCCTGCTGTGGGGCTGCCTGGTGCTCCCAGGTGAGACGGGCAGGGCGGTCATGGGAGGGACGTGGGAGCTCATGCCCGACCTTGCCTTTGGGTCT
>NW_012151929.1:380464-431902 GCF_000956105.1 Propithecus coquereli
GGGGAGGGGAGTACTGGCTCTTACAGGGCTGTCCCCAGAAGGAGTGGTGAAGGAAAGCCTTCCTTCCTCCCCATAAAATGGAAGCTTCTGCTCTTGACCCTGATACTTGGATCCTGGGAATTCCAACCTCCAGCCCTGCTGTGGTTTCAGGTTATGAAGCCCTGCAGGGCCCGAAGGAGATCAGCGGGTTTGAAGGTGACACAGTGACCCTGCAGTGCACCTACCGGGAAGAGCTGAGGGACCACAAGAAGTACTGGTGCAAGCAGGTTGGGTACCTACTCCTCCGCTGCTCTGACATCATCTACACGGGAGAAGAAGGCCAGGAGACAACACAGGGCAGGGTGTCCATCCGAGACAGCCCCCAAGAGCTAGCCCTCACCGTGACCCTGCGGAACCTCACCCTGCAGGACGCTGGGAAGTACCGGTGTGGGGTAAAAAAACTGGTCTTCTCTGAGACTTTCCTGGTGTCTCTGTTAGTCTTTCCAGGTAACAAATGCCTCTCCTTCACCTGGCTGTGGGCCAGGAGGTGCAGAGGGAAGAGGGCGGGTCCGTCAGGACTAATCTTGGTACTGACCTTGTGGGGCCTCTCTATGACTCGGGTCAAGAGTGGAGCGATGTTTGGGCATTGGCGGTGCCGTTTGGGTCTCGCCTGTTCTTTTACTCTTCCTGCCCAAGGTCATGCCACTGGTAGAAGGCAGAGCAGGATGGAACTGAGATCTGTCCAGGACTATGCTCAGGGGCCTTTCCTTTCTGCCCAGATGTGCCAGAGGGAAATTGCAGTGGGTTGGGGACAAGATGGACATCTCAGGGAATACAGAAGACTCATTGCCTGGTGTGAGAGAGATTCCTGAGGCCCCCTGAGGCTGGGCCAACCATTGCGGCGTCCCTACCCAGCCCACAGAGTCACCTAAGCCCTGGCCACGTTGGCCTCACCCTACTTGTGGCCTCAGCTCCCCTTCTTTGCCCTCCTTGTCCGCAGATCTTGAAGTCCAGGGACAGGTTCTGGGGTGCCTGGGAACCATCCTCTGGGTAGGATGCCTGAAGGAGGGTCTTGCTGAGCTCAGGGACACTAGGACAGGGGATAAAGCACCTGTCCGGGTGCCTGGAGCCCCACCTGGACCTGCTGAGCTAAGGAGAAAGAAGCCAGGGAGAGCCCAGGGGAGTGGGAGCCCCAGCTGCTGGTCAGTGAGGGCGAGACAGGTCTTTGTATCCCCATTTCACAGATGGCAACTGAGGCTCTGAGAGACTAAGTGATTTGCCCAAGGTCTCATGACAGGAATTGGTAGAGCCAGGATTCAAATGCAGGTCATTGCTGGCTTTGGTGTCTGCTCTTTCCCTCTCCTGGCCCCATAGATGGGACTTATCCCAAACCCAGGCCGCATCTCCGTCATCTTGGGTCTTTATTTCAATTCAGGGAAACAAAGTTAAACTCACCAAATAATAACAGTAGCATCAAACCACATTGAATCTGTTCTCCATTATTTACGAGATCCTCTGATCTCTTCCGATCCTACCAGCATTCCCATTTTTACCTAGTTATGATCAATTTTACCTATATTTGAGGCTCTCCTGTGTTTTATGCTTACCCTCATTAGTAATTATTTATTTGTGTATTGATATACGCATTATCCCCCTGCGTCAGATCTTGTCAGCCTCTGATGACAGTCAGGATGTTGAAAATGAAGAAGACCATGGCAGAGGTGTGCTGGTCAATGTTTAGCAACAGGCGAGGGTGCTCTAATTTATGGTGTCTGCCAGTTTCTGTGGTGTAAATGCTCCCGCCATGGCCAGTTTCCAGCCATTGACAGTTAACAACTGTCTCACAAAATTCCTGAACAGTTAACAATTCGCTCTTGGGAGCCAGCATGAGCCATCTCCAGCACCCCACTGAGGGTAGTGAAACGTTAGAAGCATTTCTGGGAGGGTCAGAGCAAGACAAATGTACCCACTGTGATTTCTTTCATTCATCTTTGCCTAGGCCTAGGGCCTCCAAGGCAATGAAATATGACACGATAAAGAAGTATAAATATTGAAAAGGAAAAAATAAATACTCTTTATTTGCAAAAGATTTGGATCATCTACTTAGAAAAAATCCAAGAATAAACTGACACAGTATTACAGATTGAGTATCCCTAATCCCCGAATCCAAAATGCTCCAAAATCTGAAGCTTTTGAGCACTAACGTGACACCCAATGGAAATGCCCCTTTGAGCATTTCAGACCTCAGATTTATGGATTAGGGTTGCTGAACCAGCAAATGCAATGCAAATATTCCAAAATTTAAAAAAAAAATTGAAATTCAAATCATATCTGGTCCCAAGCATTTTGGATAAGGGACACTCAGCCTGTAGAATAGAGAATGGGGAGGCCACAGATGGACATGGGGAAGTGAGGGGCTCAGCAGTTCCTGGGAAACTGGTCACACCAGGTTTCTGCCCACTGTGCTGGGCACAGAAGATAGGTGTTTGGCCCTTAAGGAGGCCCAGCCTAGTGGGAAGACCCAGTAAACCAGTAACTGAGGTGTGATTGCACAGTAGCATCGACGGAGGCATGTACAGGGTACAGTGGGTGCCCAGAGGAAAAAGGGACTCGCTCCTCCTGGGGAAGACATTCTGCAGGAGTTGACTTTCGAGCTGGTGCTAAAGGCCAGAAAGAAGTGTGTTAGGCAGAGATGGAAAGGCGAGGGAGGCATCACACTCGAAGGAGCAGCATGTCAGAGGCAGGGGGTGGGCAGCAGGCTCGCTTAACAGGGAACGGAGGGCAACTCTGCACGGCCAGAGCCCCCGCTGGGGAAGAGGTGAGGCTGACAAAGTGGTGTGAAGTCTGAGTTTAAAAGGCTGTGAAAGGCGTGCTAAAAAGTGTGAACTTCGGGTTGTAGGCAATGGAGGCCACCAACTGTTCTGAAGCGGAGTGTGGGGGGGTGATGGGACTCAATATAGATTTGAGAGACCAACTGGCACCAGTGAAGGGTGGCATGGAAGGGGCAGGCTGAAGGGCCAGGGAGAAGGTGGGGTGACGGTGGTGTCAGAGCTGAGGGTCTAAGCTAAGTGGGAGGCCAAGGGGGCTGCCGGAGGGGAATACCCCGGATCCCCAGGTATCTGCCCTGATTGGCAGAGGGGAGAAGATGGCAGTGGTCTGCGCTGAGGTCGGGGGTGGGAAAGCAGCTGGCTGCTCCCAAGGAAGGAAAAGGGGTTCAGAGCAGTGACTCGTGCAGGCCCTGAGAGCAGCCTGTCCCTTTCCTCTAGGGCCCTGCTGTCCTCCCTCCCCCTTTCCCTCCTTCCAGCCTCTTGCTACAAGGAGCCCGCAGCCCAAGGCAAAGGCTTGGCAAACGCAGCCCCCAGAACTGAGTGAGTGAATGGTTCTTCCATCCCTCCTGCCCGCCATGTACAGAAACACCCACTGAGGGCCTCCCTGGTGCCCGCTGCTGCCCTTCATGCCTGGGAGCTGGATTGTCCAGCTGTGGAATTGGAGGCTCAGTGGGGTTTAAGTCACTCACTCAATGTCACACGGGCAGCAGCAGAGCCCGGAAGTGGTCACGGCCTGATCCCAACGCTCATGTTCTGTCTGCTCCATCCAGGGTCTGGGGGGCAAGCTAGAAGGGCCAGGTCTTGGTCCCTCACCTCTGGACTTATCCCTGCCACCCTGCCCTGCCTGTCCTTGTGGCTGTTGAAGGCGGGCAAGGCCCTAGTGGGGCGTGGTGAGGGGGGAGTCGGCATTCTACTGTGATAGAAGGACCTGCCCTTCTGGTGAGGAAGGAGGTGACAATTGGCCAGGACTGGAGGAGGAGGATGGGAAGGTGTCTGCTGGATGGTCATTGTAATGGGTCCTGGATGTGGGGATGGGGGTGTGATTGTACCTCCCCACAGAGAGGACAGGCTGTGGGCACAAAAAGAGACCGAACCCTATGTGCAGGTGTGGGCTGTGCCTGGTATATGATGTGCTTGCTCCAAATGGCTTCATCTGGGCCTGTTTGCTTACTGGGTTGTCCTTTAGCTGGGGGTGTTTTGGGAAATTGGGGAGGCTAGGGGTCAGGGGTCCTCTTGGGGAGGTCAGGGGTCAGAGGTCTGGGGATGCTGGGATTTTAAGGGTCAGGGAAGGTGCTGAGGCACTGCTTTTGGACTTGTAGCTTCTCCTGGTCTCTACCCGACAGTCACCACAGCCAAGCAGGGGAAGACAGGGGCTGAGGCCTCTCCGTTCACGGGGACCTCCCCGTATGGGCACGCAGGAACCTCCCTGTAC
This sequence comes from Propithecus coquereli, assembly GCF_000956105.1. NCBI lineage: Eukaryota > Metazoa > Chordata > Mammalia > Primates > Indriidae > Propithecus > Propithecus coquereli. The sequence goes on from NW_012151929.1 coordinate 384,704, forward strand.
ACAGGAACCTCTCTGCATGCAGGAACCTCTCCTCACGCAGCGACCTCTCCTCACGCAGGGAGCTCGCGCCCAACCATGCAGCTGGACTCCACCCTGGCAAAGGACACCAGGTCTGTTCCCAGCAGCAGCAGCTCCAAGCCCAGGTGAGCCCGAGGTGACCAAGGTCACCTTTCAGGCCATCACTGAACCATGAGCAAATAAGAACCGACACTCCTTCCTCCAAGTGGACACATCCTCTTGTTATGGCCACAGCCTGCAGCACAGAGGGCAGATTTCAGCCCCCATTCACCCGACATAGGGGCCCTTGCGCAGTGGACAGCCTGCACTACAGGACCCAGCAGCCCTGCTGTCCCAGACTCAGGCCCGCCCAAGGAGAAGGTCCACCAAGGCCCCATTCCTCACCTCTCTTGCTGCCCCAGCCTCAGGGACGGCCACCCAGTTCAGTAGCTTTTGCCTATACGCTTTGCACTGAGTCCTGTGTCAAGCATGAAAATACAGAATCCAAAAGAAAAAAATGTTTTTCCTTACCCACCTGCAGTCCCAACCTGAAGGATCGGTGCAGGGGGTTATGACCGCACTCGGTCACTGATATCCAGGCAGCCGCTGGCAGGTTCAGGCCCAGCTGAAAGTGAATCCAATGCTGAAAGTTCAGCAATGGTGGGGGAGGGGGATCCCTTCTGACCAGTCAGGGCTGACCAGGCATCAGGGCCCTGTGCCTTGTCATCTCCCAGGAGAGACAAGGGACATGGCTGACTCAGAAGATACCACGTTACCCACGTGCTGGTGATGCCAACCCCAGTACGGGCCCTGGAGAACTTCCTGCACACCACTGTGCTTAATCTCCTCAAGCGTTGGTCTCCCGTGTGAAACTGGACCGCTCCTTAGTTACACAGGGTCGTGGAACTTAACAGCTAACACTGACATAGTGCCTGGCATGTGTCAGGCACTGAACTAAGCGCTTTACATATTCCAACCTGCCTGATCCTCATCACAGCCATTTTATACAGAAGGAAATTGACACCCTGGGAGATTTAGTCACTTGCCCAAGGCCACCCATCTAGAAAGTGGTGGAGCCAGGGTTTGAACCCAGGCAGCTTGGCTTCAGGGTCTGCGCTAGTTAAGTAACATGTGTCAAGCGCCAGTGGCAGTGAATGCTCTGCCAGCCTTTGCCGCATTGATTTGGCTTCCATGCTAGGGGTTGGCTTTCTTGGCCTGTGCCTGGGACCCCGAAGGGCATAGCCTTTGGCTTATCTGATGACAGCCACTAGGATCCTTTCGTCTCGCCTCCAGGGTGTCCATCCCGCTGGTCCGCATGTTGGCCCCAGTCCTGGTGCTGTTTGGCCTTTTGCTGGCTGCGGGCCTGATCGCCCTGGGCAGCCACATGCTCCGCTGGAGAAAGGAAGGTGAGCGAGGGCACGTGGGAGGAGGGTGGGAGGCTCGCTGAGCCAGGGCTTCACTGAGACCCGCAGCGCCCCCAACCCTGGAAAGACCTTGTGGGCCCCAGTGTGTCCGTCTGAGATACGGGCATCAGGAGCCCTACTCCTCCCTGCTGAGAAAACTGTGAGGCAGTTGACATTAGGAAGAAGCAATGCAGATGGGGGAGTGGGAACGTGAGGGGTCCTCAGCTTCTTCCTGTCTGCCAAGCCCAGCAATCTCTTCTCTCCCTGTCCCTCCCAGTGAATCCATGTCCCGTCTGCAGGTCCAGCTCCTATAGGGGACTGACTGCCACGGGGAATGCAGGACCGAACACTTGAACTTGAGCAGGACAGACACCGTGGCCCCACTCCTGCCACTGGGTCTCTAGAGGTGCTCAGTCCTTTTTCTAGGTTTGGGTTCACGTCCCAGCTCTGCTGCTTTTTAGTTGTGTGACCTCGGGCAAGTCACCTAATTGCCCTGAGCCTCAGTTTCCTTAAATCATGGATATACGTCAAACAGAAATAGCATACAAGCCACATATATGATTTAAATTTTTCTAGTATGAGCAGATATGGTGGCTCACGCCTGTAATCCTAGCACTTTGGGAGGCTGAGGCAGGAAGGTAGTTTGAGCCCAGGAGTTTGAGACCAGCCTGGGCAATGGTGAAACCCTGTCTATACAAAAAATTGAAAAAAAACATTAGCTGGGCATAGGGCATAGTGGTGCACACCTGTATTCCCAGCTACTCAGGAGGCTGAGGGAGGAGGATTACTTGAGCCCAGGAGTTTGAGGCTGCAGTGAGCTATGATGACACCACTGCACTCCAGCTCAGGCAACAGAGCAAGACTTTGTCTCAAAAAAATAAAAATAAAAATAAATAAATAAAATTTTCCAGTAGCCACATGAAAAAAAGTAAAAAGGAACTAGTGATGATAATTTTAATAATAGAGTTTATTTAACCCAACATATGCAAAACATCATCATTTCAACATGGAATCAATATAAAAATATTAACGGTACATGTTACACATCCATTTTTTTCAGTTTGAGTCTTCGAAGCCCAATGTCATTTGAAGTCGCCACATTTCAGTGCCCCATGGCCATATGTGACATGTGGCTCCAGTGCTGGATGGCACAGATTTAAAGGATTGACTGAAATAACAGCAATAAGAGTTACCTGTCTGCAGCCTGTGTTACTTATATCCTTTAATCTCCTCAACACTGTAGAGTGTGCCCATTGTACAGGGGAGGAAACTGAGGCACAGAGCGGTTAAGCAGCTTGCCCTGTGTTTGCATAACTAGACAATGGGAGAGCCAGGAAGGCATCTGCAACTGTCTCAGTGAAGGTGGCGGGCGGGGGGTTAGTCCTGGGCCTTGGAGTGACCCCAAGGAAGAAGCGTCAGCTTTGCCTATCTCCCCAGGTCCCCTCAAAGAAGTTTGAGAGGGCGCACACAGAGTGGGAGCATTCCTGGTCACAGCCTCAGAGCTACTTAGCACCTTGCCTCTCAAACTGTGGTCCCCAGCTAACAGCAGTGGCATCCCCTGGTAGCAGTTAGAAATGCAGACTCTCAGGCCCCAACCTACTGAATTAGAATCTGCACTTTAAGAAAATGTCCAAGGGTTCCTGTATGCACATTAAGGTTGGAGAAACAACGACCTTAGTACATAGATTTATTTCCCCAGCCAGTTTCGGGCCCTCACCAGGTGATCCCCATGTACTGATCTCAGAAGGCTGCGTCATTCCCAAGGGGCTGAGCTGGAAGGGCCTCCTCTGCCCACCCTGCCTGCCAGCTCCCTCTGGGAATGCCCTGCTCCTGGGTGTAGGGAGGCCAGTCCACCTCTCTGGGAGCAGCTGCAGGCTACTCCTGGCTACTCCTAGCTTCAAGGTGCTCCTTTTATGTCTCTTTCAGCTCAACTGGCCACTGAGACACAGAAGAATGAGAAAGTCTACCTCTCACACTTGGTAAGAACGGAGGCGGGCCAGGGCCCAGGCTCAGATCCCCTTGGAGCTGGAAGTCAAGACTCCTGGGCCTGCCTCTGTGTCTTCCTACCTACCTGGTCTTCCGTGTCTGACCTAGAGGCCAGGCTTCCTCCCCAGCCTAGAGGAATTTGTGTGAGCCCCGAGACCAGCCCTTCGGGGTGTGGGCCCGACGGAGTGCCCATCCTCACCTCCAGTTTGCCACCAAGTGCCAGGCAGTGTGTACACAAGGAGCCAAGTGAGCATCCCCCGCCCCCAGGCCAGCGCCTTCTTCCTCCCCTCCCCCTTTAGAATCAGAGAACATCAAAGCTGGATCCAGAGGAAGCCTTTCTCTGAGTTTGGAGCAGAACGCTTTTCACAACACCCAGGGATCAGGGAACTGTTAGAAACACACTTTCCCCGGCCCCAGTTCCAACTGAACCCCATAGAGGTAGTTTCTAGTGCTTTTGCAAAAGATGAAACTGAGTCCCAGAGAGGGTAAAGTTCTTGCCCAAGGTCACACAGAACCCAGATTTCTCAACTCCCTGCTCTCCTCTTTCCAGAGCACCCTGATGTTTTCTCTGAGCCTTCCTTGGCTTTGAGACCAAGGTGGCATGGCTGCCCTGGGACCCCAGCTCAGGGTGGCATTCTGGGGACCAGGGGGCAGAGGGCATGGGGGTCCCAGTTCCCATCTACCTGGAGCAGGGAACCTGCCCCAAGGCTACTCCTGCTGGAAGAGACAGCGGCCTCCCATGCCGGCACTCCTGCAGAGGGGCCTGCACAATCACACCTCAGGGAAACAGAAACGGAATCCTCTCCTCCCCGCCCCCACCTCACTGGGCCCCTCCTTCCTCATCTGTTTACTGAGATGCCTCCACTCTGATTCTCTTAAACTCCAGGGCAGGAAAGGGCGGCTACCATTGTCTTCTTTCCTGGCGCCAGTAAGGACAAAAGACCCAGGCCTGATCCATGCAGGGAGGGTCTGGGGTGGGAATAGGATCTTGGGCTTAGGAAGCAGCTGTTGTTGTCTCAGGAAGCTCAACAAGGCCAAAGGTGGTGGAAGGGATTGAGGGAAAAGTCATGGAGACAGACGGATGGATGGACAGGGGTCGCAATGGCCCCCTCCAGAGCCCTGCCTCCTGGCTGTTCATCCTGGGACCTGAGGCTCACACCACTCAACTCCAGAAGAGGGGTTGGGTATGGGGAGGCCAAGGGCACCTGTACCAGCCACATTGTCCCAAAATGCTGCCTCCGTCCACTCTGGGAATGCTGCCTTGGACTTTTTCCTGCCCACGACACCTGGCCCTGACCTGACTGAGGCGAGAGGGGACAGGAAATGGCACAGGACCAGTGGGCAGAAGGGCTCTAGGAGGCAACCCCTTGTTGGGGGAAAGATTGAATGGGGTCCGCCTAAGAGGGCCCAAATTGGAGCTAAGTGTTCTTCCCCTCCTTGCCCCTCCCTGCCTTGCCCGCCCCCTTCCACGTTTCCCTCCTCTTGCCTGGGCTGAGCCCGGCTGGCAGACCATCCCTGCTACCAAGAACAGGCTGTTCTGACCGTGTCTCTGTTACAGCCGCTGCGGAATGGCCAGGACCCACAGGACTCCGTGATCCACCTTGCAGGCCCCACTGGGCCTCTCGCCAGACCCGAGCCCTCTGCCCCCGTCTACTCAGAGATCCAGGACCTGAGCCAGGTGTGGATAGAAGCGCCTGGGGGTCTGGGGCCACCTGACCTGACTCCACTCTGATGATGCCAGGCAGTCGGGGAGGTTCTTTCCTCAGCAACCACGCCTCAAACTCCACACACCTGCATCTGCTCACCTACCCCATCGTAGACGTAGGCTCAGGCTGTTTCACCCAGGATGCCAGGGCTCTTGGCCTCATATCCTCTTTTTTTCTGGTCCAGAAAATTCCTGCATAGCTTGTTGGGAGTCATGGCTCAAAGAGCCCTGGGCTGGCAGGATGCCCACAGCTGCAGCCAGAGCCCGGCCCGAGGCCTTGAGGGTTCTCCCCTGGGAGGGGTGGACTGGGGACAGGGGAACATGAATCAAAGCCTGGGGTTCCAGGGAGGAGAACTGGTTAGGTCCCGTGCCCCTGCAGGTGGACAGAGGCCCAGACTTTGTGGGAAAGGCTGGGGTGGACACAGCGGCTACCTAGAGACCACCCCCAGCTGGGCTGTGCTTCCCAACCCCACTGTTGTCTTTACAGACTACAGAGGAAGAGGACCCCCCTGCCCAGGACCTCGAGGGGGACATGATCCCGGTGCCCCCCTTCCACCTGTCTGAGGCGGAGCTGGGCTTCTCCAAGTTCATCTCCACGTAGCTGCAGAAGGCCCACCTGGCCAGGCGGCCGTGAAGCTGAATGGCGGGTTCTGCACCGGCTCCCACAAGCTTTCTGCCTTTCTCCCCACCCTCCCCAGGCTGCCCTCCTGCGTGCCCCAGTCTGACCTGGACTCGTTCGCCAGCTCTGGAGCCCGGAGTGGTGGCCTTACAGTTCCAGCTGGAGACTGGGACTTCCCCATATGTCCACGCCTGAGCAGGACACACAGCCACTGGACCCTCACGGGGCCGGGCAAGGCTCAGCAGGTCTGGTCCGAGCTTGTGTCTGCTCCGGGAGACCCCTGGGGCCGGGGTGCCAGCATCAGCCCCACCTTCCTCCCTTCTCCTCCCTTCCTGGCACCTGACTCGGCACCACGTTCCTGCACCAGCTGGGGATGAGGGGGAGCGTGCTGGGGTTAGACTGGATTCTGGATTCTCAAAGCGCGGCTGTGAACCGCCTGCATCCCAGCCCTCAGGGAGCTGTTAGAAATGTAGTTCCTGACCCACCAAAGCCATCTCTGGGGCCGGGCCCAGGACTCCGCATTTCTGGAAAGTACCCCAGCAATTCTCACATTCGAATTTGAAGACCAGCCGGCCTGATGAATGCTCAGACCCTTCCAGCTTAGAGTCTACATGAGTAGGTATGTGGAGTCCCCCGCTTGCCCCATATATGGTCTGCTCTGTCCACAACACCGTGACTGGGTTGGGGGCTTCCCCGGGTCTCCCCTGAGTCTGGGCCCAGGCCAGGAACACAATGGAAGGCAGCAGCTGCCTTTCCATTTGCCTTCCCCAGCCGTGCATTCCTGCCTTTGCAAAATCGATGGAGGAAACCTCGGCTTCTTCCTTGTCTAGGAAGGGTCACTGCCTGTGGGTTCTGGTGGCTGGGGAGAGGAGCAGGAAACCAGAGTGCGGGTGAGGGTCTAAAAGGGAGGAGAGAGGGGATGAGGCAGGAACCTGAAGGTGACCCCGAGTCTGGGCCCCTAGAGAAGGGGTGGGAGGTGGGGGTAGCGTAACAGAACTGCTGGTTTTTTTCCTTTTTCTATTTTCTTTAAAAAGTGAAATGGGGGCTGTGCGCGGTGGCTCACGCCTGTAATCCTAGCTCTCTGGGAGGCCGAGGCGGGCGGATTGTTTGAGCTCAGGAGTTCGAAACCAGCCTGAGCAAGAGGGAGACCCCATCTCTACTAAAATTAAAAAGAAATTAATTGGACAACTAAAAATATATAGAAAAAATTAGCCGGGCATGGTGGCGCATGCCTGTAGTCCCAGCTACTCGGGAGGCTGAGGCAGGAGGATCGCTTGAGCCCAGGAGTTTGAGGTTGCTATGAGCTAGGCTGATGCCACGGCACTCTAGCCCAGGCAACACAGTGAGACTCTGTCTCAAAAAAAAAAAAAGTGAAATGGGGGTTGCTCAGTATGCAAAACTTAGAAAGATGGGGAGAAAAAAAAGAAGGAAGAAAAAAGTCTCAGTATGCAAAACTTAGATGGGAAGAAAAAAAAAGAAGAAAAAAAGTCACCCGTAGTCTCACCCCTCCCGAGGGACAATCATTATTTCATCTCGTAGTATTTCCTTCCATTCTTTTTTTCTCCATATAATTTGCTGGTGTTCTTTTTACAGAGTAATTATCTTGTATGTTCAATTTTGCATCTTGCTTTTCTCACTTAATTATTCCATCATAAGCATTTCTCCGTGTTTTACAAACCTTTTATAAATAAAATGTTCATCAGCTGCATAATATTTTATCGTATCAGTGTGCCTCAATTTATTTAACCGATTCTCTATCATGCAATATTTAATTTGTTTCTATTTTTGCTGTTATAAATAACAATGTGGTGAATCTTTGCCCAGGGCTTTATCTGCATTTGGAGATTTCTTCAAGAAGGGCTTACATGCGTGGAAGCGCCAGGTCACAGGGAGTGGACATTTTTGAAGTCACTGGTGCCCATTGCCAAATACAGCTTTCTAGAGTGGTGGCACCAATTTTGCTCCCACCCGGGCCTTTCAGTCAGCTTTTCTCCAAGTCCTGACCAACCTCTGTACCTGTCCCTGCAGCTCAGTAATGTCCCTGTGGTCAGAGCCTCGAGGGCCTGGGGGGCTGGGTGGAGGTGGAGCCGGTCCGAGCTCACCAGAAGGTGCCAGCCAGTGCCGAGGCCCCCCCAGGACGGGGTGCGAACCTCTTGCCTTCTCCTGGTAGAGAGGGAGCTCCCTCTGCCCAGGTTCCAGGCACTACGTGTGCCCAGATGCTGGGGAGGTACGGAGCAGCAAGTTTCAGGTGGTCTCAGAGAGACCCTAACAGTGCATTCTAAGAAGATCCCCCTTGAAAAGCCCCTCAGCTGGGGCCATGCTGGAGGGAAAGAACCCTCCTGTCCCCTCAACCTGTCACCTACTGCAGCCAGGGCTTCCAGGGGACCAGGAGGTGCTCAGCTAGGTCATCACACTCCTACCCCTTGCCTGTTCAAAGACTGTGTCCCGATTAAATAAACTGACGTCTTTCATGAGGCAGAGCTCTCTCCAAGGCAAACTAGGATTGGCATCCAAGTTTCCAAGTTTCACTGGACTTCGCAGACACTCACTGTCACTCATAGACTCTCCTCGTACTCCCACAGTGCTATCGAGATGCCCCAGCTCCATGCAACAGGCAGGGGACAAAGACTACTCCCTTTCCAGTTGCTGCTTTGCAATCCCTAGTTTTGATACACCTTGCTTTTATGTGTGTACACCAGAATACTCAGATCTGCATTGTTCATGCACATGCGCGATTCTATTCAATACCCATAACAAAAGAATGCGATGAGTCACTGTTCACCCATCCTGAGGACAGGGTTTTCCAGGTCCGGGACTTTTGCTGGGAGGTAAAGCTTCAGAAAAAATTGGGAGAATATCAGAGTTTAGTTTAGTTTAGCCAAATTGGGATCATAAATGTAACAATAATAAATTATCATTTACCGTCCCATCTGTTTCCTCAAAAGAAACATTTTAACACCAAACAGGGTATTGATAAGAGAAATGGATGATTAGAGGCCTCATTCCCCACCTCACCTCTGGCAAAGAATTGGATATCATGATTCTAATCCACTGAGGTCCAGTAAGGAGAGATTCTATAAATTCGTCCAGGAGGTGGATGTGGGGGAGGCTCTGAGGGGAAAGAACAGGGTTCAGGAAAGTGGAAACTCCTTACGATGTGCAATGAGCTGGGATGTGCTTTGGGGGCGTCTCCCCCAAAGAGGAGCTTTAAAAAGGAACTCTAAAAAAAATTTTTTTTTTTTTTTGAGACAGAAGCTCACTCTGTCACCCTGGGTAGAGTACAGCGGCGTCATCACAGCTCACTGCAGCCTCAAACTCCTGGGCTCAAGCGATCCTCCTGCCTCAGCCTCCCGAGTAGCTGGGACTACAGGCACGCGCCACCATGCCCAGTTAATTTTTCTATTTTTAGTAGAGACGGGGTCTCGCTGTTGGTCAGACTGGTCTCGAACTCCTGACCTCAAGCGATCCTCCCGCCTCGGCCCCCCAGAGCGCTAGGATTACAGGCATGAGCCACCACACCTGACCCCAAGGATCACACGCGAGGGAGCATCTTTCTGGCTCACTAATCTCTTTTCAGCTTGTTTAATTTGCTATTAAACCATCCTCCCCAAAAAGGTTTTATTTTAATTATTGTATTTTTTATTTCTAAAACTTCTGGATGATTCTCTTTCAAACCTGACTCGTTATTATAGTATCTTGTTGCTTGTTCATTTTTGTAATGTCATCTTTTATTTCATTAAACGTTGTACATGTACGTAGTTATTTTATATTTTGCACCTAATATCAGAAAGCCTTGGAGATAGAAATATGTTGCTGTTTATGTTGACTAGCACTCATTGTGGTTTGTTTCTCCTTGTTTTGAAATGTCACATTGTAAACTCATGTTTGGATGATCTTAATCTATAGACAATCCGGGGGTTGGAATTGAGGGTACCTTCCTCCAGAGAGGATTTGCATTTGCTTCTGCCGGGTCCAGGAGGTGATTCCAATTTGGGGCCGATTTGGCACCTTCTTTGGTCCCCACCTTACCAGAATCTCAGGTTGCCTTACCTTGCTCGCTGTTTATATTTAACTTTCTAAATGTGATGCTAATATTGGCATTTACCCGTGAGGCAACTCCACCTCTTCTGCATGCACATCCATGCACCATGCCAGTGAGGGTTGTCGTGTTTGGTTTTGTGGCCTCTAGAAGATTTCCCTTAACCCAGCAACACAATGAGAATTGTTTTACGTAGGATCTCACCGTTTCAAAGCATAAAGTACCATGTTCACCACTCTGCCTGAAATAGAACCCTGGATTCCCATTGTCCAGGCACTGTGTAAGCCCCTTAGATTTTTGTGTGACTCTAAGGAAGGGAAGACACCCGCCAAGACAGGACTGAGGTTTCCTTGCTTTCCACTCTGGTGAGCAGGGACTCAGGGGAAGATTTGATTCAAGTTAGAAAAATGCTGGAATATTTCTTACACCAGCATACGATGGAATAAAATTCACAATCACCACATCATAATAAAAGATAATCATTAAAATTAAATATATTTGGCTCAATGATAAACTTTCAGCATGTTCTTCATTTTCTCATATTGCCACAGACAACATTTGGGCAATGTCATGAGGTGATACAAGGGCAGTTTCGTGGGGAACCGCAGAGAGAGGAAGATCTGTTTCCGGAAGGAAGACTAAGCCCTGACGAAAATGGCGAGGAGGTCTTCACCACTTAGATAACTTGTGGAATTGTCACGCACTGTGCCAAGACTTATGAAAGTGAAATACGTGAGGATACAAGTACAAACAACATCCAGATGCTGCCTACACGGGACTTGCTCCCTCTTTGGCAGGGACGATGGTCAGAGGTGCACACTGATGCCCTACGCACCTGGCACATCTGGCTCCCACAGTGCACCGTAGCTCCAGGATGGGCTTTTCCCAGGACATTGGCTGTCCCCAGGAGCTGGTCTCCCACCACCTGAGAGATGTCCTTGGTGAAGCAGGTCGAACCTTTCCAATCATCAGCTCCATCCTCTGGCAGCTCTCCATAGACGTTCCCTCAGGCTCAATCTCACTTTCCAATTTCTTTTCTCCTTGCTTCCTTTGCATAAAATTAATTTCCAACTCACTCATGACAATGGCTACCAATATGTTATTTCAGAACTATCACAGCCATTGCGGAAATGACCAAGTACTTTGAAATGGCGCAGTCGCTGACCTCAGGTGTGAAGCTGTAGTTGGGGGTGGGGGTTGTGTACACGTGCTTGTGGGTCTGGAGAGAGAGTGTTTACACTCTTTATCTTCTAATTTAGTAATTCGCAAACTTAAACAAGCCTACAAACCACCAGGGAATGTTGTTAACCTGCAGACTCCCTGTTAATCTCATTAAACACAGTGGGTGTTTCTCACATTACAGATGTGTGCTCACTTCTCAGGAAACAATCCTGTATTCTCCTTTGCCTACTCTGCCTCTTCTGATGACTTTTGGAGACACTTACTACCTTTTTTATATTTTGCCTTTTAAATTACATCAGCGTCATTAATATTGCTGTATTAATGCATTCTTATTACATATAATTATATAGACGCTACTTGCATAGTCTCCCTGCTGCCCTCGCCTTCTTCCTCCCATGCCCCCCAGACCCCCACGCCGCTACCCAGAGGTAAATATTGTTGGCAGCGTTACGTGTCTCCCTCTGGGCCTTGTTTCAGTGGCGTGGAACATGTGGGCAATTGAAGAGAGGGATCGGGAGTTGGGGTGCACAGGCCTGGGGAGCCCACGGAGCAGAAAGAAGCGAAAAAGCTGGAGGCAGCTCAACACAGAAGAGATTGGCTCATTATACTCCCATGTGTCCCATGCTTTTGTCCCTCTTTGGAGAACACAGCTTTATTTTCTCCCTTAAACAAGTAGATAAAGACACATCTTAGCCTCCAGACAGGCAAAAATGGGGGCAGGCACTCATTGTATCACAGCAATTCTAGGAGTCTGAAGTCTGGGCCAAGGTAGAAGCAGATGAGAAATTGAGAGCCAGGGGTGCTCCCTTACTAACCTGGTAACCTGTGGGTGGAAGGCAGAAGAGAATTTGGTGATCTGCGCCCTGAGCAAAACCTCCACCACTGTCAGCCCCGTCTCACCCACACGCACACATTCACGTCTAGGATTCTGTGGTGGACAAATCCAATACCAAAATTCCTATCCTTTCTCAAGGTGCAGCAAGCATTCACTCAGCAAACATTACCTTATTTTCAAGAAATCACTCCAGCATCAGCACATTTGGAAATGCTTTTTGACTGCCCCCTTCTCCCAAACGGGCTGACTGAGGAGCCCCTGCTCCCTGCTCCTGGAACAGCTTCTCAGTACAGTGTCGCCATCAGGACTGTCTTCCTTCCTCTTCCAGTAGACTCCGGACCTCTGGATGTTGGGACCTTGGCTTGTTTGAAGGTGCTCAGTAGAAGTTGAGTGAGCACTTCAGGCTCTATGTTATAATTTTTCAAGGAACTAGGCAACTTATTAGGTGATGGGGGGGGGAGACCCCATTCACAGTAGCAACCCTGATGCAAACTACTCAACCAAATGCAAGGCACCTATGCAAACCTACAGAGAGCTCAAATCCAAACTTGAGAGTTCACAGATCAGATAGGTAATATGTATATATATGGTCTACTTATGCATTTAGAAGCAAGCCAAAAAAATTCTAATATTACAGCTCTTTTAACCCCAAAGAATGGGATGGAGGGAAGAGCCTAAGGATAAAAGGCGGGGTTTTTTAAAAGAAATGAATTTTGCTTTATAAGAAAGTCCTGTGTTAACTTTCTTTCCCTCGCATTGCTGCTGGTTGAGAACATGCCAGTCGGCTTAGCAGACAAGCAAGTGGAGGGCCCTGGGCTGAAAGGAGACCCAAGTGCATGGAGAGGCAGACCTCGGGCCTGGATGGGAAGACTGAACATGGAGGAGTGCTAATTCTTCCCGAATGAATGCAGCAATATGATGCAATTCTAATTAAGATCCCAATAGGAAGAGAGTGTGCTCTGACAAAACGATCCTAGAGTCCATCTTCTAGGATAAACAAGAAAGCATGGCTAAGAAAAGATAATCGATCAAGAGAGTAGTTGGAAACTTTCTCTTTTTACATAGTAAAACATAAGAATCTCTAAATAATTAAAACTGTAATAATGACAATTAGACCAGATGACTAGATCAATAGAACAAGCTAGATAGTCCTCCCTGCTCCCTTGCACCTCTCTCTCCTGGAGGTCTGTGGTCGCCAGCAAAGCCAGCCGTGAGTGAGATGGGGCGCAGTCCCAGGACTCCCGGGTGGGCTGTAGACTGGTGATGCCCTCAGCCTCACCTGGAGTGCTTCGATCTCTTGAAGAGCTGAACCTGAAGATGACAAAGTGTCCCACACTCTCCCTTATGGTCCCCTTCTTACCTCATGTTCCTTCTCAAAGAGTACTTTCTTCACCAAGCACTACTCCCCCTGAATCTAGTCAATCCCCCCAACTCTTGGAAGCAGCATGGGAAGAAAGCCCCAGACTGGGAGCCCGGAGTCCTAGGGTCTGGTTCCAGCTCTGCTGATGATTGTGTGTGACAATGGACAAAGCTTTTAACCTCTCTAGTTTCCCAACGATAGTGTGATAAGAATCCGTTCTGCCCTACTAACCACACGCTATCTTGCCGAGATAGGAAACGGATTTTTAAAAATAAAAACAGACTGGTAGCACGATTATTTTTAGAAATTCAACTGTATTTATTTAGGAAAATACCTTGATGCCAATTAGGGACCAAAAGAAATTTCCTCCACCCCAAGGGTATGGCCAAAATGGACTAGCAGAGATTGGCAAATTTGGTTACACATTAGAATCACCCGGGAAGCTTTTAAGACAAACCGCTTCTCAGGCTCCACCCTCAGCCTGGCAGCCTGGCTGGATCCTGATTCCTCTTCCTGACCACAAGGAAGACTATATTTCCCAGCCTCCCTTGCAGCAATCTAGGGCCACAGGACTAGGTTCTGGCCAACAGATGGGGGCACACAAGCCTAGCCCACAAAATTCACAAGCAATCTTCTACACTCTCTCTTCCTCTTGGATGACACCTATGGAGTCCACTCGTTAAAGACGACAGTATCACAAGATGGAAAGAGGCTAGATCCCTGAGTCACTGCTTGGAGTGCCACCCAACCTGCATGAGATGTGATGTGAGCAAGAAATGAATAACAAAGGTGTTCAGTTACTGAGATGTGGTTGTTAGGAGGGTTAGCCTTTCCTGAACTTCTGATTCAATTGATCTGGAGAGGGGCCCGGGCAGTTGTCTGTTTTTTAACCCTCCAGGTGATTCAAATGGGCATCCAAGGCTGAGAATCACCGGATAAGGGCAGAAATAACAAGTGAAGAGTTGCTAGGTACAGTAGAGAAATATCAAGTTTCCAGGGGTGGCCCAGGAGATGGAGAGAAGGTTGTCCAGAAATGAGAGAAGGGAGAGGCCCCAGCAACGGGTTGGGAGGCAGGGAGACCCAAAGAGGAAAGGTTGACCAGAAGATAGTCTTTGTGCTGGGAACAGTCAGGGGCACTCCAGAATAGGGGTGTTTAAAAATCAATGCTAAATTCTCATCAGTGTGGTGAGGTGGGTGATATGAGCCCCTATGGCTGCCTCCAAATCCCTAGTGCAGTTGGCCCACGCTCATCCCTGTGTGAGTGGGTGCTTTGGGCAAGTCCAAGGAAGGGCACCGGCTGCACATCTGGCCATTGTGGGAAGGAGGGGACAGTCAAAGGCCCCTCTTAAGAATCCTCTTAAGAACGATCCCAAAGCAGTGGCAGGCCAGGCTCCCCTGCAGACCGCAGGTGGAAAGGAAGGCGGATCCCCTAACCCCGAAGGATTTGCCACACACACACTGCTCTGTGGTGACACCTGGATGGCATTGTGATGTCACCTATGGCCCCTGTTGTTGAGCACCTGGCACCAATCCTAGTGTTATCACTGGGAGAACACATGACACTTTCACAGAGGGTGACCCTGAGGCCCAGAGAGGTAGAGGGACCTGCCTGTGGCCGCAAGTTCCAAGTGGGGCTGAGTGGCTTGGCCATGGAACCCCCATGGATGCTTGGGGACTCCTGGCACAGCCTTCAGAAGGAGCATCTTCTGGGGCTGGGGAGTGCCGAGGGGAGGGACGGGGAAAGGAAAACATCGCAGAACACAAGACGCCGAGGGGAGGGACGGGGAAAGGAAAACATCGCAGAACACAAGACGTGTCGCTCTAACTTCCCTTCTAGAATCATCTGTGCAGTGCTCCCCTATCCACCCAACACCAACCAAAGAGAAATGGAGCCAGAAGCCTTTCTTTTTCACATTTAATCAAAGGAAAAGAAAGAAAACTAGTCAGAAAACTCAAGATTTGGATGGCGGAGGGAGGGGAAGGGCTGGGATGGAATGTGGACAGTGGGCGGCTGGGTGCTCATTCTCCTGAGTCCCCCCAACATAGGCGTTCACAACAGGAGGAGGGAGGACAGAGTCACAGAGCTGATGCCGTGGCCACACACACCTGTTCCACCCCAGGCCTGGCAGAAATGGTGGTCACTGGGTCAGGGGGCTTCAGAAGGTAACCAAGGGGCAGGGGTGGCTGCAATAGCAGATCCTTCCCAGCCTGTATTTCCAAGTCCCACAGGGACAGTGGGAACTGGCAAGTGACCCCATGGCTTCAGGTCAGCTGGAAAACACCCTATTTTCTCCCCACTTCCAGTCCCCTTAGGCTGAGGGTGAGGTGACTCGAGGGAGAGTTGAATCAAGGATGAAAAGACACTGAGTAAAGGGCAAAGAAGAGCACGAGGGTGACGGCATAGCGTGCGCAGAGCCACACAGATGCGACAGGTGCAGGCTTGACCTTTACATCTCATGCATCTCCTATGCGAATGCAAATGAGTCCTAATACAATAAATATATTTCTCACATTTGTAATAAATATTCTGTTTATTCTCCCTCCCCTTCCCTAGGAAACGGGCACACAGTGGTTCAGGGGCCAGCCATGGCTGACTCTGCAGCGAAGACTGATTAAACACTCAGAGGAACTGGGAGGCACAGGGGCTGGGGGTTGGGGCGACCTGGGTAGTCCCCTGGGAGGGCCCCTGGGAGGACGGCTGGTGGCAGAGAGGGAAGAGGGATGAGGATGAGATGCCTGGGGGAGTCTAGGACAGCATTCTTTTCTTAAAGGGGATTCTCCTATTTTACAAAACTGCCCTCCCCAAGGACTGGAGGGTGGCATCTAGGGTGGGGGCATAATAAGAGCAGAGGAGACATCTGGGGAGGCAAGGCTCTGGAATCTGGGACAAAGGTTTCATAAGAAATGGAGATGGTGGGGAACCCCCAGAAAGGGGCCATTCTCTCCCCTCCACCAAAACCAAACCACCCCCACACACGCGCGCGCACACACACACACACACCAGTGCCAGGAACAAGAACAGGCGCCCCAGCACACGGACCCACAGGCTGTGCAGACTACAGTGTGAATGGCGCCCCCTGGAGTTGTGCATGAGGAACCTGCCAGAGGGCAACCATCCCTCTCCAAGCCCATGCACGATGCTCTGGGGCTCTCAAGGTGCCCCCGCACTCCTCCTCAGCCCCTCCAGGCCAGCAGCCCTGATGCAAGTGGGCTACCTGGACCCAGCCCAAAAGAAGGCCAAAATGGACAAAGGTCATGGTCTGGGCGCCCAAATGTGTCCCCACTGTGGGCCACAGAGAGCTGGGGGCTCTTCGGTCAATAGTAGCAGGCTCCTCGTCACAGGGCTCAGCCCTCCAACCCATCCCTCCCCCGGCTGACCCGCTGGCCCCTGCCAGCCTCGCCCACAGGCAGCAGGGCTGACCTGCTGGGCAACTGGGGAAGTCTGTGGAGAGACTCTGGCAGTGAGACGCTATGGGCGAGGGAGGGACAGAGCAGCATATACCCCTGGGACCCTGCCCCTCTATGAGGAAGCTGAGAGCTGCACTGCTCCCCAGCTGGGGCCACTGGCTCTCACTTTGGCCCCTCCAGCCTTCGAGATGGCACCAGGCTAGCACCACTGCCCAGGGCTGCCTGGCTGCCAGTGGGCCTGGCTCCCCTTGCCACATGGAAACAGCCCAAGGCCTGCTTCTAGGATGCAGAGGTGACAGGTGGGAGGAGCCCAGGAACAGGGTGAGGGTGGCCAGTCCTGAGGAGAACGGGTAACTGGGGAGAGGTGTCAGGGGGCAATGTACCTACTGACCATGTTGTCCCAAAGCAGCTTTTTTCTTCTCTGGACTGAGCATTATGGAGGGGATGCTGACATACTCCTGGGCACAGCTTGGCCCTCAGAGGGGGATATCTAGTGGCCAATAGACATTGGGAGTAGGCAGCACCTGGGCACAGAGGTACCCCATGAAGGCCCACCTCCCTGGCAGTACACGCCTCCGCGCTGGAGCCAGACCTAGGGCCCACTGGGAGCTGTTACCCAAGGAGAGCCAGGGGTGGAGGCTAAGGACTGCGGCAGGGGCCACGGGTGGGGAAGGGGATGGATTCAGGTTCTGGGTCTCAACATGAGGGGCTGAGGCCCGGCTGAACAGGCTCAGTACACCCAGCTGACGGGCACCCACTGGGGCTCCGTCCGCAGCTTCTCCATGGCTGCCTGGAGCTCGCGGAAGGTCCTCTCCAGGTTGCTGTTCACCAGGCTGAGGTCAAAGTAGTGCCCGTAGCCCCTCTGGATGCGGCTGCTCTCCTCCACCGTCCGCCTCAGGTCCGCCTCCTGCCAGGCACCGGGGGACGTCCCTCCAGTTAGGGGGCTCCATGGCCTGTCCCGCCCTCCCCAAAGCCCAACCACACCCCTCCCTGCATGCCCCAAGGTAGCTCTACTGCAACCGTGGACAGATGAGGGAAGGAAGGAAATAAGCTTTAGCACGTGCCAAGCATGGCACCAAATGCTTTGCAACCCATGCAATTTTCACTACAGTTCTGCAAGGCTGCAAGGCAGGATGAATTAGCTCCCATTTACAACAGAGAAAACTGAGGTACAAAGAGGTCCCATAGCTGGCCAGGGGCTGAACAGGGTCTGCCTGACTCCCAAGCCAGTGCTCCCTCCAGTCTGCCTAGGCCCCTTGCCTTTGCAGCTGGTACCAGGGCAACCCACAAGTGCCCATGGCAATCCCCACCCCTGACCCAGGGGAAGCTGGCTGGGCAGGGGGGGGCAGGGAACTTGAAGGCTGACTTAAATAAGCCGAAGCCAGCTGTGTCCCAGCAGCTCCAGTTGGCCACATCTGTTGCCAGGGAGGAGGTGGCCAGAGTTCCCTCAGGGGGCCACCGGCAGAAGGGAGTCCAGCCCAGGCAGCCTCTCCAGAGCCCCAGCGGACCTGGGGCCTGAGAGCTGCAGTACCAGGCGTGGCCAGCGGAGGGACCCCTGAGCTCTAAGCTCTGCAAAGCCCACAACTCCTGGGAAGGCGGCAGCAAGGCACCGGGTCCTGCTACCAAGCTTGCAGCCTCTTCTCCAGACGCTGCCTGCTCCCTGTGCTAACTCACGACTCCAGCGAGCCGTCCAGCCTCTGGCTTCCTCCCTCCCTTCAGCCTCCCCTGAGCTGTAAGCAACCCCGGGCCCACCTAGCCCACCTCTGGCCCACAGGTCTTCCACGGGCCCTCTGGAAGTCCTCTGGCCAGCAGCCCTCTGTGCCAGTGGAGTGGACCAAGCAGTGGACCTGGATTCAGAAGCTCCTGCACCCCAGGCTAGCTGTGTCCCCGGCTCGCTCTGAGACTTTGGACTCTTCACTTCCTCCCCAGACCTCCCTTTCCACATCTATAAAGCCGGGATCACAGTCCTCCCTCACTGATAACTTGAGTGGGTACCTCTCCCTTCACCCACCACCACCTCCTTCTCTTCATTAGCTGGGGCTGCCCCCAGCACCCCAGGCAGCCAGCAGACCCCTCCCCCCATGCCGCAGAGCCCTCACCGTCAGCTGCTTGGTGGACACTCCGCTCTCCAGCGCAGCCCGGTTCATGGCCCGCAGAGTCTCAAAGTCCGGGGCCTCGATGAACACCACGTATGGGACAAACTCGGCTGTTCTCAGCACCTTCACTGCCTGCGGGAGGAGAAGGGGGGTCTGGGAGTATATCCCCACGTCCGCCCTGGGAATTGGAGGAAGGCTATCTGGGGTGACTGACTGTGGTGGGCACCTGAGAGTGGATGACAAAGGAGTGCCTGGGGCTCTGGGACATGAGTCCCGGGGACGAATGGTAGCCCAGCAGCCGTGAGGTGGCTGGAGGAGTCTAGAGGAGGAACGGGAGACCTGGGAGACTGAGAAAGAGGTTCTGGGTGGGCTGGGTCCCTCGCAGTAGTTGAGGGTGGAGGGGATGTATGAGTGTGCTTGGGTGACAAGTGCCTGGAAATATATGGGGGAGCAGAGAGGATGCTGGGAAGGAGCGGGCGGGGGCGGTACCTGGGGGTTGACATCCAGCACGCACACCTTGCCGGCAGCGACCACACCCCGGATGGAGTCGATGCGTGTGCCATACAGGTTGCCCTCGTATTCGCCATGTTCCAGGTAGCGCCCAGCACGGATGTCAGCCTCCATCTCCCCCCGGGACACGAAGCTGTAACCCTGGCCTTCCCGCTCTGAGTCCTTGGGTCGCCGGGATGTGTCTAGGGTGTAGGAGGGGCCGAATGGGCACAGGCAGGTCACCCAACTCAGACACTCATGCACACGTCCTACCTGTGCTCCCCTGTTCTCACCTTGCCAGCACTGCTGCCTCCCCACACCCCTGCCCTCACCCTCTCCTCTGGCACACAGTTTGTACAGATGGGAGGCTGAGGCCCAGAAAGGGTAATGTGCAGCCGAAAGTCACACAGTAAGGGCCAAGCAGACCTGGGGCAGCACTCTCATTTCTGCCTCCGGCAGCCAGGAGCTTCCGCCACTCCTGCTGGTCCTGTCACTAAGAAGCCCTGTCTTCCACAAGGCCACACACAGCTCATAGCCCTATTTCACCTGGGTCCCCAGTTGGACACTCATTTTTTTCACACCTTTTATTATAGCAAGTGAAACATGAGAGAAGGAAAGGGAGGCAAGCCCAGCCCACTTGGCCACCCGCTGCGGGGCACCTCCGTTGCCTCTCCCGAGCCTGCAGGACCCCCATCCACCCGCAGAGGGCGCACACCCCACACCATGCACCCGAAGGTGCTCCTGGTGCGGGTGAAGATGCCCAGCCCTGGACCCAACCCTGGCTCCCAGGGCAGCCTGTACTTTCTGTCGCCCACCCAGCAGTGCCCAGCGGAACCCACTCACAGGGCACCGTGGTGCCGTAGCGATCTGGATCCCACATGATGAGCTTGTTCTTCAGGCTGCGCCGGCCCACACCCTGAGCGCCAATCAGCACCAGGGTTTTCCGGCGGAATGGGGGCATGCGGGCCACCTCCTCGTAAATGAGCAGCTCGTGGCGGTCAAACTCTGGACACAGGGAGATGGCACTGCTCATCAGGCTACACGGCGGGGGAGGGCAGAGCTATCAGGGAGGCCAAGGGTAAGAGGGCTCAGGACCAGGGAAGCAGGCAGGAACTGGGAGGAACCGGGCAGGCCTAGGGACAGGGCTGGTGAGCGTATTCACAAGTCATGGAGGGGGAGGGGATATGCAGTATTAGAGGAGGACAGGGGAGAGGGGGCTCTAACACCCACCTGCATTCTTGGTGGTCAAATACATCATTCTCTTCTTTTTCTTTCCTGAAAGGCTGCCGCATAGGGTCCCTAGCCATAGTGAGGTGGGTGAGCGAGGCAGGCAGGGCCCTGCCAGGTCCCAGATTGGGGTCTGGGGTGGGGGGACCTCCTACCTGAGGTCGGTGTCAGCTCCAGGTCCCGCTTGACAAATGCTTTCCGCTTCTCCTCCAGCAGCTGGCTGGGGATGAGCCCGGCACTGCCCCCTTCTACGTGGCATGCCTGAAATGGACATGACAGAAGACCTGCCTGAGCCAGAGGACCTCTCTCCACACCCTCGCCTCCCCCACACGCCATACCTGGAGAGGCTGCAGGGCGCCCAGGGCTCACCTGCCACCAGTTGGCATCGTCCTGGTTTACAATCTGGAGCAAGTCCCCAGCGTTGAAACGTAGGCCTGCTTCCTTGCAGGGGATGAGGCTGTCTCGGACCGGGTCATAGTCAAAGTGGCATTTGACAAATACCTAGGCCCAGGAATCGGGGAAGGGTCAAGGGAAGGGGAAGGGGAAAGCTCCCGGGGGTGGCGTGGGGTGGGTGTGTGTGTGACACAGTCCACCCCCAGCCCACTCCCCTCATAAAGACGCAAGAGGTGCTGGCACTGCCTCCCCACCAGAAGAGTGATGCCACCAGGCCCACCTGGCTCCCCTCCCTGGTACCAGCCACCCTTCGCATCTACAACTAAGGGGACTAGATTGAGGGGTGAGAAAACTGCTTAGGGTTGGGAAGGGCCTTAGAACCAAGGAGGTGGGATCACGGGGTAGTGGACAAGACCTTGAAACCCACTCCTAGACCCCTCCCTCCACCCACCCCCTCCCTTTGGAGGGGTCTCTGGTAGAGGGCGAGAGAACCAATAGGAAAGATAGGCAGAGCAGCCGGCCCTACGCAATCCACCAACCAGGAGGCAGCTGTCTGGAACACGTGACAAGCCCCATCCTGTGCATGCGCACTGCACATGTGCTCGAAGACCGCTGCACACGATACAGGTGCTCACTGGTACATGCTCTGGCCAAGGATGTGTACACAACCTTTGCACATGCGCATGAGTGCCTAAGCATAATGTGGGCAAATGCATGAGCCCGTGCACGTGCATCACACATAGAGGCCTGAACTGGCCTGTACTCAGCTGCC
Organism: Propithecus coquereli; assembly: GCF_000956105.1. Taxonomy (NCBI): domain Eukaryota; kingdom Metazoa; phylum Chordata; class Mammalia; order Primates; family Indriidae; genus Propithecus; species Propithecus coquereli. Next base: position 406,215 of record NW_012151929.1, read on the forward strand.
CCTAGCCTGCAGGTCCCACTCCCCATCTTGCCCCCGAGCAAACAGGCTGGAAAGGAGGAGCTCCATGAGACCTGCGACCCCAGAAGCTAGGAGGCTCAACCATCCCTTGGACCTTGAGCTGGGTGAGGGACTGGGTGGAGGGGCCCACCTGGCGGGGCAGATGGGGCTCCTGGTAGCTGGGCAGGATCTTGAGGATGACGCTGCCGCTGGCGCTGCGCAGGAGCTCCTGCAGCGCGCGGGGGTCGCTGCCCACCGGTTGCCCGTTCACCTCCTTGATGATGTCGCCCACGTGCAGCAGGCCTTGCTGAGCCACCATGCCCCCGTGCAGAATGCGCGCGATCACCAACTCACCGCCCTCCACGCGGAACGTCACACCCTGGGGGACCGAGGGCGTGTATGATGGGGCCCCAGCTGCTCCAAGTCAGAATCTTCGAATAGGTCTCCTAATAGGCCCTCCATTCCTGTCCCCACCCGCCCATCCCCGCCCTCACAAAGTCCTTTTCCATCCTTCTTCCCAAATTCTTCACTTATAGGAGGCGCTAATGGGGGAAAGGGGGCAGACGGAGAGGATCTGACACATGTATGTGCGCAGCTGCGTGCACAGTGTCTGGTCTCCTGGGTCTGCACAGGCCCTGCCCGGTGCAAAGCTAAAGCTGAGTCCATCTTCATCATCCTGATCGGTTCTTTTTTTTGGTCCTCAACTGGTTACTCTCAATCCCTGCCCCCACCAGCCCCCACCTCTGACCCCGCCCAGCACCCTCACCAGATGCTCTCCAGCTGTCTTGCGGATGCCCACCATGCGCACTGCGTCGGGAGGTACCGGCTGGTTGCTGAATGTGGGGTCCAGGCCAGGGCTGGGAGGTGGTGTCTCATAGGTCTTTGAGGCCACAGAGTCGTGCGTCTCCAGAAGGGACTGGGCAGGTGGTGGGATGAGGAGGGACAATGGGGCAGTGCCCTGTGGTCCCTTCCCATCCCAGCTCCCAACTTCCTGCCCGCCCCTGCCCCAGCGTCACGTCCCAGGCGCCACCCCGGACCCCTTCTGCTCTCCCACCCCAGCCCCAGCAGCCAGGAACCTGGAAGTGGGGCTCCTGGAGGATGCGGGCCAGCTCAGCGGCGGTGCTGCTCTGCTCCGCCAGCTGCGCCAGGTCCCGCAGGATCTCCTGCACCAGCTCCAGGTTGTTGTCTCGGACAGCTTCCAGCTTCGTCTCCTCCAGCCTTTCGTGGGCCTGGGGGTGGAGGCAGAAAAGGTGAGGCTGGGCTCTTCCCTAGAAGGTCTGGGATCCAAAACGGTGCCCCCTTGCTCAGCTCGCAGGCATTTCCCCACCCGACCCCCAGCCCCTTCACAGCTCCAGCCCCCAATGCTGACTTTAGAGCCCACCACAGCATTGCTTCTCACTCACTCGCACACAAGCACACTCACACGAGGGCGTGCGATTCTTTGCTTTCTCTTTTCTTCCCCAAAATGATGATTAAGACCCGGTTTAAGGAAAGGAGAATCCACAAGACAAACCTTCATTTGCATCCCTTTGCCACAGAGGGTCATCAAAAATTATCAAGTTGTCCCTAGCCCCCAGGACCTTATATACATCATAGTTCAAGGACAGCTTCTTTTACCCCACATCATGGTTGCGTGGGGCCTTGGAGACCCTGCCGCCCAGGATGAGGAAGCCAAGAAGGTGGAGTAACTTTCCTAAGGTCACTGGGACTTGAACCTGGGTCTCCAGGCCCTCAACCCAATGCTCCCAGTGAGTGAGGGGACAAAAAAATCAGTACATGGTGCCAGGAGAGGGCCCTGCACCTACTTGTTGCTCTACTGGCTCTGGGCTCCATGACAAGGTGCTCTGAAAATGGAAAAGGTGCTCAGTGACAGTCCAGTGAGGAGCATTATGTTAGATGCATTGGAAAAAAAGGAGTTGCATGTAGGGAATATGTATGAAGACTTTTTCCCCCTCTGAATCATTTGAAAGATAGTTGCAAACAATACAAGCCACTTCATCCCAAAGTATTTCTGCATGTATCTCCTAAGAACAAAGACATTCTTCTGCATAAACTACAATACCATTATCCTATGCGAGAAATTTAACATTGATATATTGATACAATATTATTTAACAGACAGCCCATATTCAAATGTTCACTCTTGTCCAAAAATATCCATTATAGTTCTATTTTTTTCTGATCCAGGATCTAATCAATGATCATATGTTGCATTTGGTTGTCAAATCTTTTTATTCTTCTTTAATTTAGAACAGACCCCAATAACTTTTGGACTTTCAGGATATTTTTAGATTTATCTGATTGTTTCCTCATGATTAGACTTAATTGTTTTCGCAAGAGTTCTACACAGGTGATCTTGTGTTTTTCCCATCCTTTGAGACCATGTGACAATCCTGTTCTCCAATAATCCTTCAGCAATGGATTTAGCATCCATGTATGACCCTTGTCCAAATCAATTATTATTAATATATTGGAGACTTTAAAATACTATCTATCATCCCTTCTACATTTCTTAGGTGGCATTCTACTATAAGAAAGAGATTTTCTTTTCTTCCTTCCACCCTGCCCGCTTCCCTTTCTCTCTCCCTCTCTCGTGGTATCACTGTGGATTTTTGTTTACTCAATGTGCTCTAATCCTTTACTGTCAGTATCTTTGTTGGCTCAGTTTATCCCAAATTTGTCCGGTGGGCACCCCCTTCACACCTGTGTCCTGTTGACTTGTTTCCCTCAGTTCTTAAGAACCTCCCTCATTCTGGCCCAGGCTCATCTGATACTTTCCCCACATCAGGTGTGGAATCAGCAATTTCTCCATGCAACTCAGACTCCTTTTGGCAGGGAATGGTATTTAGAAACCAAGATCTGGGCACTCAGTACTCATTGCTTCTGATGCGTCATTTCTTTAGTAGACATTTATTTGTCAATACTGATAGTTCCAATTAACATCAAACTCTAGGATTTTCCTCATCTTCTCCCATTCCATATTTGTATCTCTCTTCTCCTTCAGTGGAACTGATTTCCCCATAACATCGACATATATATTTATTTGTTCTGTCCTTTAATATTCAAAAAAGTATCAGAATTGCTATATTACTGCTACTCTCTATCACAGAATTACTAAGAAAAAAATCAAGATGTATCTGTAATTCTCTTTGTCCTCAGAATATTGATGTCTAATAGAATTTACAGCATTAATGGAAGTGTCCTGTAGCTCTTCTGTCCAATATGGTAGCTGCTGGCCACATATCATTATTGAAATGTGGCAAGTATTTTATTTAAGCATTTTAGTTTAAGTATTGCCTTAGTCCATTTTTGCTACTATAACAAAATACCTGAGACTGGGTAATTTATAAATAATAAAAATTTATTTCTTACAGCTCTGGAGGCTGGGAAGTCCAAGATCAAGGCACTGTCATTCAGTGTCTGGTAAAGGCCTTCTTGCTATGTCCTCACATGGCAGAAGGTGGAAGGGTAAAAAGGGCCTACCTGGTTCCCTCCAGCCCTTTTATAAGGTCACTAATCCCATTCATGAGAGCTCCATCCTTATGACTTCATCACTTTCTAAAGGCTCCACCTCTTAATGCTGTTGCATTGGCAATTAAGTTTCAACAAGAATTTTGGAAGGGATCCAAACATTCAAACCATAGCAAGTATTTTCATTTCAATTTAAGTATTTAAATAAATAGCCATATGTGGCTAGTGGTTACTGTACTAAATGGCACAGCCTTAGAATATATCCCACGTAGGGTGTATAGGCAGAGTATTGTGGGCAAAAGTTACTTGAATTAATTCCTCTTCTGTTTGATTATGCTAACAATTTGACATACAGATAGAGTCACTTATCTGCCCTTAATTTTAGGATTTTTTAAAATTCTTTTTAATTTGATCTTGTTTTTTGAATATGTATTTTTCATGGCTCAAATTTCAACTCTGTATACAAAGTAAACACAAAGTATCAATTCCATCCTCATTGCTTATACCTCACTCACAACCACACCCTACAGGTTAATCCTTTTTGTTAGTTTCCAATTTATCCTACCAGTTTCTTTACACAAAAATAAATATTTCCCTTTCTTTCCTATATAAAAGTTAGAACACTGTATATACTCTTTGATACCTTGGGGCTTTGGTTTGTTTAACTGATTAGGTTTGTTGTCTGGCTTTTTACTTACCAGTATGCCCTGGAAATCACTCCATGCCACTACATGCAGATCTTCCTCTATTATTATTTGTTTTTAATTACTGCATTTGGCTTCATTGCATGACTGGAGTCCCGTAATTTATTCATCCAGTCCCCAATATTTCCAGTATTTTGCTATTGCAAATAATGCTACAGTGAATAGGCTTGGCATAGTGCTCTATATCTGTGGAGAAGATCTTCCATGTAAATTCCTAGAAGTCTTGCTGGGTTGAGCGGTAAACACATAAATATAAAATAAACGTAAGTAATTTTCTTAGATATTGACAAATTCTCCTCCATGGGGCTTGGGCCAATTTGCCCTCCCACCAGCACTGTCTGAGAGATTTTCCTAAAGCTTACCACCAGAGCGTTGATCAAACCTCTGAATATCTGCCAATCACATGGATGAGAAATGATCTCTCAGTGGGGCTTAATTTGCATTTTGCTTATTATGAGTGAAGCCAAGCATCTCTTCATATGTTTAAGGGCCATCTGCATATCTTTTTCTGTGAACTATCTGTTCATGTGTTTTGCCAATTTTTCTATCAGGTCTCAGATTTTTTTCTTTTTCCCATTTTAAAAAAATGTTTCTTCTGTTTTGGGAAGATTAGCTCTTTGTTTGTGATATCTCTTACAAATTATTTCCCCCCAGTTTGCCATTTGTCTTTTGATTCTGCTTATGGTATTTTTGCCATGCAAAAAAATTTTTTAGTATGGTTGTATTTATTAATCTTTTATGCATCTGAATTTTGAGGCATAGTTTTTTAAAAGGGGGGGGCTTTCCCCAGACACAGATCCATGTTTTCTTCTAGGACAAGTACAGTTTATATTTTCACATTTAGATCTCTGATCTGCTTGGAGTTCATTCTGATACATGGTGTGAGGTATGGACCCACTCTGATGTCTTTTGAAATGACTATCTGATGTCTCAATACCATTATTAAAAATTCATAAGAAAAGTATTTGATTTTTTTTTAGGTGTGAAAATGGTGGTGTGATTATGTTTTTAAAAGAACCCTTGTCTTTTGATATACATACTGAAATACAGATAAAATTATATTATGTCTGAGATTTGCTTCAAAATAATTCAGGAGAGAGGGAAGTGGGTGGAGATATGGATGAAACAAGATTATTCACGAGTTGTTAAATGTTGAAATGGGGTGATGGATGATGGGAGTTCAGGATATCATTTTGAAATTTTCCATAATAGAAAGTTTTTTAAGCCCATGAGATAGGGAGATTTTAATAACATCTCATAGGAATATTACGAGGATTTGCTGAGAAGGACACAGTGGCTGGCACACAACAGGTGCTCAGTAAAGGTTAGACGCTCTCTGCCTAGGTTCCCCTAAACAGGCCTGGGCAACAGCATCCAACATGGCCCCACAGTCACCCAAAGCATCCTCTGCCAAGTGGCCAGCATTTTGGACTGACTCCCACAGCCTGGCTGGGCAGAGTGTTCCTACTGGGAGAAACAGACAACCGAAGGGACAAAGGAGTAGCGCTCGGGGACAGGGATGTGATCCTAGTCACTTAGTTCAGCACAGCCCATAGAGACCCTCAGTGAGAGATGGAGGTGTCCCTGGCTTTGTGTCACCACTGTGCCTAGGATAATGCTGGGAATCGAAACCCCCATAACTGAGTTTCAATAATGAACAAAGACACTCAGGCAGCGACAATCTCACCATGGCAACCCTAATGGTGCTTCTTCAGTTTAAGGGAAGCCAGCTCTGGCCCAGGTGTCCTGACATGAGCATTAGAAAGATTGCTTGTTTGGGCCTTGGCCCCTTGTGTACTATGGGTGGGTGGAGGACAAGTTTCCCCAGGAGACTCGCTTGATCAAGGGGTTGCCAGGGTGCCTCCTAAGTCACTAACCTCCCATCTTTGACTTAATGACACCCCCTCCCCCACCCAGGGCTGATCCATCCCTCCTCCTGTGGCCACCTCTGGGCACTTTATACCTGCAGATGTAAAAGCACAGCTTTCCAAGCTTAACCTGCACAGCCCAGAGGAAGCTTTAAACATTTAATCATTCAAATACAAAACAAACACCTCAGCAGGCTGACCTAAACAGCTGATGGACCAGCATGATCACAATTTGCAACACACTTTTTGGACTTTGGAAACTCAGAACTGGATTAATCATAATCCTTGCTTCATGGTATATGCTCATGATTGGTTTGCACATGGCTTCTTTGTAGTTAGTGAGTATTAGACATTTTTATGGATATAACAAGGATATAAGAACCCACCACCCAAACCAAAAACAAGGCTCTTGACAACATCCTACATCTACCCACATGCCCCACTCACCCTGCCACTCCCAGAAAGCCCTGTCTTGGTTCCCTGTTTTCATCATCCCCAGCTTCCTGTTTAAAGAGCTTTAATATATCTATATGTAGTCTACATAGTCCTAAAATGGATATAGTTACTTTTACCTTTACAAAAAGGGAATCATGGTTTTATTTATATATTATTATGTTAAATATTATATATTAACAATATGATATATTATTAAATATTATTAATATAATATATTATTATATATTTGTATTATATATATTCTTCCGTGGGGCCTGATTTTTTTCACTTAATATTATTAAGTAAAAAACTATTTTACTTACTACTTTTTCACTCACTATTATTTTGCTAAGATTTATGCTTATTTTTCATATCAAGTGATAAATGCAGTATTAGAGGCTCCAGGCCCCAAAACCAGAAGCGTGACTTGAATTTCTGCAGCAACCATTTGTCTCATTCTGCTCTGAAAATCATCCTCAGCAAAGCAGGGGCTCAAGCTCATGATAGACCAGAAGCGTGGGCCAGGGACACACTGGTTCACGGTGGGCCAGCGCTGCCACCCAGCTCTGCCGGCTCCTGCTTCGGGGCCACAGTAGGCTGCAAATGCAGAAACACCACACAGCCACTTCTTTGAAAAGCCTTTCCCTCCGCCCTCCCACTCCAACCCCTCTGACTGTGGCAGAAGGAATTCTCATTTGAAGCCCAGGCTCATAATTAAATAGTTCAGAAACTAAAAGGCATCCCAGTGAGGGGTGTGCCAGAAGGTAAAGGAATTCTTCAGTCTGAGTTTGACAAATGTGACTTGCTCTGGCCAATGGGGCTTAGCAAATGTGATGCAAACAGAGGCCTGGAAAGTGCTTGGAATTTGAGGTTTGTCCCCCCTTGCTGGTGAGACCACCATGTGAAGAAGCCTGGACCACCCTCCTAGAGGAGGAAACCAGGTGGAGGGAGGGGTCTGGCCACTACAGCCGTTGCAGCCTTCCCGGCTGCGACACCGGACATGTGAGTGAGGCCATCCTAGACCACCCAGCCCCAGCTGAGCAAGCCCAGACCAGAAAACCACCCAACCAGCAGGCAGAACGAGGAGAGCCAAAGCACGATTGTTTTACACCACTACACAGTGGGTGGGTGGCTACGCAGCAAGAGCTAACTGATACCCTGGGCTCCCCGCTGCTGTACCCTCTGCCTGTCATGCTCCCCTGTCAGAGCCCCCATCTTAGTGACCTCGCTGGACCCTTATTCTTCTAGGGACCTGTCTTGCTTCGCCAGCTCTCCCACTCCTGCCTCCTCTCTAGACTAGAGTCCTCCCTGGGAATTCCAGTCCAATGCTAAGACTATATTATAACGACTCTTTTTGGTTTAAAATAAAGTCATAAGCTCCACCTAGCCCCACCACGACTCTGAGAGATCAGTATCATTCTCTCCACTTCTCAGAAGAAATAACTGAAGCTCAGAGAGGCTGATAGACATGCCAAAGTCACACAGCAGTCAGTGAATCTTCTGACTCCAGACCCTGTGTTCTTAGATCTTAATCTCATGTGGATTAGTTCACACACTGCATTCATTTGCCTCCCAGCTGGCACATGTCCCCACTGGTAACAATTTTTCAGAATTTATGAATGTCACCTGCCTTGGATTCCTCACCTAGGCCTTGCCTGCTGTGAAAACACCTGATCCACATCAGCCCAGATGCCAGCCACCTGCCAGGGCTGCCACCTGCTGTCTGCAGCCAACCGCCTAGATTTATGGCCTGCCTGCCAGATTTGACTTTCCTGCAGAGCCTTTAACTCTCTGGGTTTGTCCCCTCAGGCCCTGCACCCCCCTCGTTCCAGATCTTCCCAGCCCGGCCCCTCCTGCACTGTCTGCCATATCCCCAGAGAGGAGAGTCAAGGCCAGCTCCACAAGGGTAAGGGCGTGAGGCCAACAGCTACCACATGTGGTTCCAAACCGGTTCCTTTCCTGTGGGTTTTTGCACCACTATGCCAGGAAAACCAAGTTTTTGCAGCTGGATTTTTTATCAAAGTGCTGTGTCTATTAGGTAAGATATCTTAGAAATCTATGTACGTATAATAATTAAAATTGGTGAGAAGGAAGAAGTAGGTCCCCTTGTCCAACATTCTCTGTGCTTGAAACATGCTTAATTACTTGTTTTTGTTTTTATATATATATTTTTAGAGACAGGGTCTTGCTATGTTGCCCAGGCTGGACTCAAACTCCTGGGCTCAAGCAGTCCTCCCGTCTCAGCCTCCTGAGTAGCTGAGGTTACAGGTGCACTTATTTTATTTTTAATAAATGAGTAGAATCCTCAATCACTGAATGAAAAGCAACCTGCCTTTCTCCAGTCTCCTCCAATCTGCTCAGTTTTCTCTTCCCCAAACTTCCCACTGTTAACCCTCTCGGGCTTTTCATCTTCCATTGTCAACAGCTCCTCAAGTCTTCAACCATCCCACAGATGATAAGTGACCAGGCTGTGTCCCCGGGACAAGCGTCCCCCATGGCTACTCTCTCCCTCCAGTGGGACCTGGTCCACCTCTACATTCACACTCCATGCCAGGGCTGGCCACAGCCATGCTGTGACGCAGAGTCCCCTCCCTGTAGAAAATCTACCTGGTACAATCTGGCTGTACCACCTTCTCCCTCCTCAACTTCACTTTATTGCTGACTTCCTGGGCACTGCCACCACAACTCACAGAAGACCCTGGGGACTGCCTCAGTCTTCTCCCCGCCTACCATAGCCCCAGATTCCAATGCCACCGTCGCACCATTGCTTAAAAACCATAGAGGCCCTCGGTGCTCACAGGAGGATGCCCAAGCCCCCAGGCACAGCCCCCAGCACCCCCAGACCTGCCAGCCTCTGCCCAGCTCACACCCCTCACCTCACACCTGAGGGTCCAGCCTCACACCAACACTTACAGCCCCTGCGCACTTCTCTTTCTCACCTCTGCTTCCGCTCCAGCTCTGCCTGTGGCCCAGAGTGCCCTCCCCTTCCTCCTCATCCTTCCACACTCAGCTCAAGTGGCCCTTCCTCCAAGAAGCCTTCCCTGCCCAGCCCAGGTTGGGTTAGGCACCTGCTCCCAAAATGCCTGGTATATCTGCTTCTATCACTGCCATTACCAAATTGCCTTATCATTTTCTCTTTCCATGAGTCTCTCCCCCACCTGACACATGGCAGACCCTAAAAAGACATCTGCACAAAACACTCAAAGGCAGAGGGACAGGCGGGATGAACTCCGGAGATTCCACCGCACAGGCATGCTGGCCCCACCAGTTACACCCTCCACAAACGTCTGTCCCCGCACTCACCAGCCAGGTGTGGGGGCAGCCCCTCTACCTGCAGCCGCTCAGGTTCATCACCCGGGCATGATGTTCTTCCACATACCCCTTCAGAGGGCCTCTTATGCCACATGCCCCATTCTCAGGGCCCCCTGTGGCCAACACCCCATCCCCTACCGTGCCTCCCTAGGCACAGCGTCATTGTGCCCACCTCCCTGGAACACTGTACCTTGGCCAGGGATCTTACTATGGGACTTTCCATAATGCCTCGAAGGAAGATCAGGTCCAGCTCCGCAGCCCCCGTGGCATTAGGGAGGGATCCCAGGTTGTCCAGGACTTGCTGCATGGCTGAGGGAAGGGGTGGGCAGTGAGACACACAGGTAGCAGCTGGGCACAGAAGACTCAAACACACAACACCTCCCCCTCCCCCACTCCCACATCCTACAGAACACAGCCCCTCCCCAGCAGCACGTTCCTCCCTGGCCAGCACAGGCACCCCAGGCCTAGAACAGGGGCTCTGGGGGAGAGGGGCAGTGGGGAGAAGCAGTTTCCTTGGCCTGTTCTTTCTACCCTAGGTAATGCCAGCCTGGGCAGGTGGGAGGCTCCAGGCAACAGGAAAGGACTCTGAAGTGGGGGCAGGGGAGAAAGGGAAGCAGGTGTCAGGTTCCAAGTTCTGCCCTGCACCAGACAACCACAGGCTCAACCTCTAGATGGGCTGAAGCCCCAGTACTCGGCCACCTGCACCTGGCAGGCTCAGGGATGAGAGAGACAGCTTGGAGCATGGCCTTGAGTGCAGGCCAGAGTCAAGCAGGCCCACACAGGAGGCAGGCTTTGTGCAGCATCTAGTCCAAGCCACACCAATAATTCAGTGTGATGTTGCACAAGTCACTGTCACTCACTGGCCTTAGTCTTTCCATCCTGTAAAATGGGCGGGTTGGACTAGATGATATCTATAGACCCTTCAGCTCTGACATACAGTGATCTATAATCATTGAGAAATTAACAAGGATGACATTGGAACTGAAGCTAAGGCCCAGAATGTTGGCAGGAACTGGGAAAACAGGCGCCAGGAGCCTGGGATGGCTGTGGCACCCAAGGGCAGAGGTCAGACCAAGTTGTCCCAGGGATCAGCAAACTCTCAGCCTGGGACAGGACGTAACCAAGGACATGAGAACACCTGAAGCTGGGCCACAGCAATGGCACCAAGGTCTGCAGTGGGGGTTGCCTTCACCCACCGGCAGAGGTGGGAGCTCCAGGCTGTGGCAGATTCTGGGGGAAGGAAGGAAGAAGCAGAGTGTGCCCAGCCGGGGGCAGAGATGGGCAAGGGGTATCATTACTCTGCCACCTTGCCGCCCACACCTATATCTACATAACAGCACCCAAACTATGAAGGAGGGGGGTAGACACACTCCCTGGCACCTCTCAAGGCTCTTGTCAGTGCTCCTCTCCTCCAGGAAGGAATGGGGGTGGAGAGGAGGGGCACCGAAAATCCAGCTGGCAGAGACAGTTCAGGGACTCCTGGACTCCTATCTCCTTTCCCCTCCTCTCCCTGCCTTCTCCAGAAACAACATCTAAGCCTGCCCTCCAGATCCCTTCTGCCCAGGCCAGGGCTTGGCGTTAGTCAGAGACCTGCAAGGCCCTCAGTGGTCTCTGAAAGGGGCCAGGGTAGGGCCCATTCCCACTCTGCCGGAGTATGCTGGGATTCAGCCTCCGCAGCCTGCCAGTTATGGGGGTTGGACTGAGCCAGGGAAGTTGGTGCCCTCTGCTCAGGCCAGCTCTCCTGGAGGGCCGTGCCCCTAGATCCCTCCGGCTCCTGGGGGCCCGCTCCTAGGGCACCCTCCCCAAATGCCCCAAACCACACGAGAGGAGGGTAGGTTAGAGGCCAGCTTCCCCAGCCCCCGCCCCGCCCGCCCTTCCCTACCTTCCCTCCGGAGCTCCGCTTCCTCAGAGGAGCCCAGGGATATACCCTCCAAGGAGGCCCCGCTGCCTGGGCTGCCCGCCATGGCACCCCAGCCCCAGGAGCAGCCCGCACACCGCCGCCTGCCGCCTCCCGGGCCAGAGTGGGACCGCGCTGGAGAAGGCGGGTCTCGGGGAACACCCTCTGGAGTGGCAGCCAATAGCAAGGCTCAGCCGCCGTGGCCGCCCTGCTGATTGGCCGAGGCCCCGACAGGCGCTGCCGCGTGGGGAGCGGGCGGTAACCGGTGGGAGAAGGGCGGTGGGAAACAGAGTCCTCATCCTACAGATGGCCCGATCCCCAGATCCCCAGCCTGTTAGTACCCGTGGGGGTGGGGAGGAGGCGGCTAAGAGGTGTGGGGGGCTGGCGTAAGCGTGAAGTACCCTTCACGACAGGTGCGGCGCCCAGAGACGCTGCCCTTACAGCCGGCTGCAGGAAACCCAGGGGAGAGGGGGTCTTGGCCCCATCTCGTTCCTGTCCCCCTCTTTTCTAGAAGTCCTTCCTCTAATACACCCTTTGCCACCTCCTCCTCGTGCCCTCTGACCTCTGCTCTCTCTCCCCTCTCCAGGCGTTGTTTCCTTTACAATGACCCCTTCAGTCAAACGAAGTCCCCAAGAACGACTCCGTCCTCCACCAGGAGGTAGTAGCACCACAGTGGCTTGGTGCAAATGCCTCAAGCCCCAAATGCCTCCCGCACCTGCCTGCCAGCTCTCCGCAGGAGGAGGCGGGGTACATGGGGAGGTGGCATCACTGCGGGCAGGTGAGGGCTCCCAAGCACTTCTGGCCCCACACCTCAGCAGCAGCTTCTCCCCCCACCCCATCCCCCATTAGCTTTGGCCAAGGGGGTGATGCCCACAAGGCAAGTCAGGCACCTTGGAAACGGGAAAGGAAAAGGTGAGGGCACCTTTATGCAGCAGGGAAAAGGGAAAGGGTAGGCAGGAGGGAGGGGCTTGGCCTCAGCCCAGTGCCCCCGTTCCTCCGAGACCCTGTACCCAAGAGGCCACCACAAGGGTGCTGCAGCCACCAGTCAGCCATTCCTTGAGGAGCGGCACCAGGTCGCATTGCACCCCTGGTTGCCATGGCATCAGGATCACACACCAGGACAGTAACCCAGGGATGCAAGAGAGATTTAAAGGGACAGCTGTATCTGAAGGCAGCTGCCCCGACCCCTGCTATCCCAGCCTTGATTCCGCGGGAAAGGCTGCAGGTCAGGAGACACCAGCGGCAAGATAAATCCTCAGCAGCCTGAGCAAGAGCGAGAACCTGTCTCTACTAAAAAAAAAAAAAAAAAATAGAAAAACTCGCTGGGCATCACGGCACGCGCCTGTAGTCCCAGGTACTCGGGAGGCTGAAGTTGCTTGAGTCCAGGAGTTTGAGGTTGCAGTGAGCTATGGTGATGCCACTGCACTCTACCCAGAGCAACAGAGCAAGACTCTGCCTCCAAAAAAAATAAATAAATAAACGTGAAAAGATAAACTCTCAGCCCCTGTCATCACCCACATATCTCCCAACCCACCCCAACCCTCAGGGAAAGGCCCCTCACTTTACTCAAAGTAGAGTTGGGGTCTCTCTGCAAGAGGAATTCACCCACACCATTGCCCTCCCTCCAAATGACCATGGGTGAAGGGCGGGAGAAGGACCTTGCTGGCCTCACCTTCTGCAGAGTCCCAGGCAGGGATCTCCCAGGGAAGGAGGGAAGGGGGAGCCTGACCTCAGAGGCAGGGGCAGCTGTCTCTCTGTCAGTCCTGTGGGAAGTGTACTGACCACCAGATGACAAGGGGCAGAACCTGCCATGAGATTTTTGAGGCTAGGAGCTCATACAGCCCTGAGTGGGGCAGAGGCTGCGTGAGGGAAGAGAAACACTTTGTAATTCTTCCTTTGGATGTGGGAAGCCAGAAGCAGCCCATGGCACAACAGCAGGGGGAAGCAGGAGCCCCAGGAGTCCTTCGGGGAGGCAGGCCCCCCACCCACACCCCTAGGCTCCACTCCCTGCCCTGTCCCCCTCAGCCTCCACACACCCCTAGCAAGTGGCCTGCAGCAGGGAAGCCAAATTGCTGGGCCTGCTCCTGCACCCCACCCCCCCAGCCAGGCACTATTAATGGGTTTACTGGGCAGCCCAGATTGAGAGGGCTTTAAGCACAGGATCAGGGATGGGTTTAATTAACCCCTAAGCAGCTTATAGTGGGGCCCAGCACTGGAGCTGGACAGGAGATGGAGGCCCTGAGCCCTCCCATGCTGCAGAAGCTGGGGGACACCGGCACAGTCCCTCCACGGCCTGGAGAAGAGGCCTTTCCTCAGGGACAAGGGTGTCACAGTTTAGGCTCTGGCTCACTCACAGCAGCCTTCACTTTCTCAGAGGAGAGGGACAGGGGAGTCGTTCTGATCAAAATGGGGTGGGAGGGGCTCTGTAACCTCTTGCAGAGGCAGCAGCAGGGCTAGAGCAAGGGAAGGAGCTGCATGGGAGGGAGGCATCCAGGCAGGGGGCAGCTCAGACAACTCAGAGTGAAACCATAGCGGTTCACAGCTGCTAGGGCCCTTCTCAAGCCTCTAGCACAGGGAACTTAACCTGGTGGGTCCCTGAACACACTTAAGGGGGCCCATGACCTCCTGGAATGGAATGCAGATTTCGTGCATAGAAGCATGTGTCCATGATGAGGGCCCACGGCTGCCATCAGATCCTCAGAGATCCAGGATCAGTAATAGTTAAAAACACTGATCTTGTCCCGTCACCTCATCTTAGGAGGAACTTAGTTCCTCCAAGGGAAGTGACCAACTCAAGGCCACAGGGTTAATGCCAAAACAAAAGGTCAGCAGCAGTAGCAGCAGCATAATAATTGTAACTATTCCTAACAATGATGTGCTTTCCCCTGTCACAGCCTTGGAGTCTCTTTCCAGAAGAGGAAACGCAAGCTCCAAGAGGTTAAGCAGCTTGCTCCTGAGGCTTTTCTAGCTTGTCTGAGTTGCCCACTCCCTTGCCCTAAAGCCTCCTACAGAGCCACATCCAGGGGTCCTGACCTCCTATTCTTGCGCCTCCAGTCACAGCTTCCTGTGCCCCAGCATCCCTGTCTGCCTCTAGCACATGCTGCTCCAGTGGGCACCGCACCGTGACCTTCTCAGCCCCAGGCTGTGCTGCTGTACTCCCTCCATCCCCAAGCCATCCTTCAAGGCCCAGCTCCCAGGCCACCTCCCAGGGGTACTGCTCTAACCAGCCTGGCCCCATGCCATTGCCCCCAGCCCTACACAGAGGTAAGTCACGCTGTGCCTCCAGCCCTACCCTGGCGCAGGTGTGGGTCTTTGACTCCTCCTCTGCTCTGTCCCAGCACAGGGACCCACACACAAAGGAGATGGCCACCGAGGCTGCAGAAATGAGTGTCTGAGTGGGTGGAGCAGTGGTGGGGGCAGTTTGTTTTTACTTGGAGCTGTGCCAGTGCCTGACTGCTGCTCCCCACCCCTATGTCCTCACCCGGCACCCTCTGACCCCCTGAAATCAGCTGACATCCTCACTGCCTTCTTACCAGACTCGGAGTTGGTGGCGGCAACCGGCATGGTGAGGTAGGCAAGGGCTCTGAAAGGTCTCTCCTGGAGGGGGGAGAGAGGAAGATGAGAGAGTGCAAGGAAAAGGCCATGGGCAAGGGAACAGAAAGGGCCCGCCTTCAGGAACAGCCAACAAGGTAGGAGAGAGAGCACTGCCCACAAGCTGGGGGTGGGTGGTAACAGAGACCCCAACAGTCCTGGCATGGATATTACATGTGTATTTCCCTGACAAGTAGGAGACCAAGGAGGATCAGGGGGTTAACGGATTTGCCCAAGGTCACAAAGCTGCTAAGAGCTACAGTGAATACCCAGGTTTTACGACTCAAAAAAATTTTTTAAAAAGTGTTTCTTCCTGCTCTCGCTCTTTTTTTTGAATGGGGTGGGTAAATAGGAATCCAAAATTTGAGTCAAAAGCAGAAAAAATGAGTGTTCCCAGACAGTAAGTGCCATGAGCGCAAGAACCACATCCATTTTATTTGCCCCTGGAACCCAGGTAAATGTTTCACAAACATTTGTCCGCCTGGCCTGGCTGACAGAAGTGACATCCTACCGCTCCAAGTCCTCTCTCACCCTTGTCCCCTTCTTAGCCCAGAGCTGGCAGAAGGAAAGCAGGGCCTCTGGGCAGAACAAGGCATGGAGTCTATAGCCCCCAGCTCCCATCCCTCTCACAGCTAGGGTGGCTCCCCCACTCTCCCAGAAGGGACTAAGGGGGCTTACACCCCACCCTTCCTCCCTTTGCCTTCCTGGGCATGTGCTGCTGGCTAAAACCCTAATTCCCAGTTGCTATGACAACAGGAGTCAGCGGCTCACAGCAGGGGTGGGGGAGTGGGGGGAAGCAGCTGGCAGTGCCCACTTTAGGACTAAATGCCTGCTGGGGGTGGGGGGGATGCCACAGGAACTTCATCCCCCCGCCCCCCAAAAGCAGATTCTTCCTAGAGGGACCACTACCTGATTTCAATAAAACCCTCTGTTCCCATTCCCCTCCCAGGCCTGAGCTGGTCACCTGAGCTCAGGTGGCAGAAATTATAAAGGTGAGGGGGCTGGCTCCCCTTCCTCCTGGATCTGCCCCTAAGGACACGGAAGAAAGTGGCTTTCAGGAAGAGGAAGGGGACTCCCTCTCAGCCAGCACCGAAGATGGAAGGAATCCATCCACTGTGCCAGACAGTGTCCCTGGTGCCAATCCCTACTGTCCCTATTCCTAGAGAGCAGGGGGGAGAGATCTCTTCCTTCCCCCTCCCAGGTCCTGATGACCTCCACCCTGGAGCCTTCTCCTGGCTGGCGCTACTCTCCCGCATGGAGGCACCTGCAGGGTCAGAGGGGAGACTCCAGGAGTTCTCCTCCTCCCTAGAGGGTGGAGGGTAGGAAGAGGCTGGGAGGGTCCTGTATGAAATCCGTCTGCCAGAAGTGTTGCCCAGCCTGCCTGGGTTTTCTCCCTGGGGAGTCGTTTCCCAGGGCCTCGCTCGCCCTGCACCGCCACCCCCAGCCTCCGAGAGGGCGGGGCCCGGCTGTGCCCACAGGAGAACGGCAGTGCCAGGCAAGCCAGCCTGGCTCCGTGCCAAGGTCCAGGGCCCAGACATCTGGGAAGCCGCAGCTCAGCTTCCCAAACCTGGGCCCAGGTGCCCTCTCACCTCTGCCCGAAAGCTGCCCACATCGCCCAGAGTGTCAGTAGGTAATGCGCCAGCCTTGAAAGGGAGAGGTTTCCTCCAACCTCCCACCACCCTTCCATCAAAACACATACAAAGAGGTGTGAAGAAGGAAGCTCTAACAAAGGCGTTTTGGAGACCTACAAGTCGTGAGGAGGGCTGGACAGAACCGAGGGGCAGAGGATGGGGTCTGGAGGCCGGGCCGACGTGCATGCACTGACAATCAGATCGCCCCCGCCCCGCGAGCCCAGCCCTAACTCGCTGGGCGCTAGGACCTGGGGAAGGGGGGCGTGTTGCGAGCCATCAAAGGAGGCTTTTTGCTTGCGCGCTCGCTGGAGACCAGGGGATGAGGTCACTGAATGACTGTCCCCCACCTCCCGCCCCAGTCCTCATCCCCCTGGCCTTAGTTGACCTAACTTCCTGACCCCGGCTCCTAGCTTCTGGTACCCATCTCCTCCCCAGTCCCCAGGCCCTAATCCTGGCCCCCGACCCGCCCCCCTACGGCCTGGGAGGCGGGAGAAGCAGTGCGCCCCCTTCCCGGGACCCCTTCCCAGGGAATATCGAGGTGTTGGCCTCCCGGGGTGGGGGGCGAACGTGCCGCCAGAACCCAGAGCAACCTCTGCCTCGCTCCCCCACCCCCGGAAGCGCTCACAGCGCGGTCCTTACGTAATGCCGGGCTTCGAAGTCCCCCCAACTCGCACAGCCCCGGGAGAGGCCGCGGATACCCGGGCGCTGCACAGCTCTCCACCGAAGTGCCCGAAGTCACTTTGGAACCCTTACAGCGGGGGCGGGAGACAGCGTCAATGGGCGGCGGGGTTTGTTTCTTCCTACTGACACCCCAGAAGGAGGCCCGGGGGCGGGGGGGAGAGTGAGGGGATGGGGCGGAGGGAAGGGGCCGGGGGAGTGTGGACCCAGAGAATAGGATCCTAAGTGCGATGCCAGGACGGAAAGGAGGCAGGGGTCCTGGGGTGGGTGCTGGCCGGGGGGCGCGGACGCCTACCTGTGCCCCAGGGAGCCCCTAGCTCCGGGCGGCTCCAGCGCAGCCTGGAGCTCCGCGTTTATTGCTTGTCAATCGCTAACCAGGCTCTTAAAGCGGCAGGGCCTCCTCTGCGCGAGGGGGCGGAGACCGGGAGGGGAGGGGAGAGGAGGGGAGGAGAGGAGAAGAGGAGGGATGGGAGAGGGATGTGGATGCCGCGGGACATCTCCCGGGAAGTATCTTTCCTAATAGCTGGTAGGTGGGCAGTGAGATGATGGTTCAGGAGACACCGCACAGCCCGCGACCCCCTGCTCGCTTCCCTCTCGGGGAAGCAGGCCTGGGACCGGTCCCCACTAGTGTCCCTTGGCGCCAGGGATCCCTTAAAAGGGCGATGGTGAAAGCGCCGTAGAGGACGGGCTCGATTACTCCGCCCCCTCCTCTCGGCTTAGACCCACTTCCAGCTCGAGGCGAGTCTCACTTTCCTCGTTGTCCTGCTTCCCAATTGGGAAAAGGAACAGAAGGACTTTAGAGAGATCCCCAAGGAGCAGGATACCAACCGCCATAGGGCCTAGGCTGGTGGATACCTGGATCCTGGACTTCCCAGAAAATTCGCAAACAACAGGAAATGTCTTCGTGAAGGGGTTTGAGACCCGATTTTAGGCCTGGGAGAGGGAGCTGGTCCATTCCTCTGCCTACGAATAAAGAAAGAAGTTATTTGCTCTCCTTCCTCAGAGTCCCATCTCAAGAAGTAAATAAAGGGTTAAACCTATTGGCCCGCCTTTGCCCAGCCTCCGGCTCCTCCCCCCACCTGCTAGTAAAAGACACCGGGCCTTGAAATACCTGGAAGCCCAGTGTAGTGCAGTGCGTGGAGAATTTGGGGCCAGCTGCGCTACTTCTCTGACCTCAGTGCCTCCCCCTCCAGTAGCCCTTGCAAAATGTCGGGGTTATCCTTCCTCCTTGCTAACTGGACTCCTAAGATCAGCGTAGACTGCATCCTGAAAACTCCTTTGGAAATCTCAGAAATGGGTTTAATTTGGGAATTCATCCGGGAAGCAGGGGATTGGTCTCTGGGTCCCAGGGGACTCAGCCCGCCCCTGAGCTCTGAGGGTATAGGTCTGGGTATAGGTATAGGCAAAAGCCACAGAGGCGGCCGAACTGCTGAAAGCCACATGGTTACCTGCCAGGGGTGGGGAACCTGTGGCCTCATATGGCCTTCTGGTTCCTTGACTGTGACCTTTCGACTGAATCCAAATTTTACAGAACAAATCCTTTTAATAAAGGATTCAGCTGAGGGGCTGTACTTGGGGATCCGGAGGGCCACATGTGGCCTTGAGGCTGCGCAGGTTCCCCATCCCTGCCAGGCCAGATGGCATGGACTGGAATTGCAGGCTTCAGTCTCTGACCAAAAGCAGCTTCCTACAGCACATTTCTCCCAGCCCTCTCCTCTGTCTTCAAGCCAGAAGATCCTCCTAACTGAACTCAGGAAAACAGTTCCCCTTTGCATTTGAAGGCTACCCTCCACTCTCACCTGTCCACCTGTGGGTGGGCAACCACTCAGTTATTTGCATTTGGTTGGGAAGGGGAAGTATGGTGAATCCCTACAAAATATGAATTGCTTCTCAATCAGGCAACTACCCCATAGCAACCCACAGCAAACCTTCCATTCCACTCCATTCAGCATCCTCGGTGTGGGACCCCAGGTTCTAGTCCACCTGGGGAGGTGAAGCACGACTCATGATTCTCACAGGCTGCCGCCCCTCATTAGCCAGCCAACACGTCTCTTTCTAATAGGCGGAATGACAGCCTCTCACATCTGTTCAGGACCTCACAATTGATAAATTGTTTCATTCTCACAACAGCCCTGTGAGATTACAGAGTGGGGAGAAACACGTCCTGATGCGGAATAAGGTGCTCCTGTGCCAGACAGGGTGCCAGTTTCTGTGATACTGAGCTGGATAAGGGCCCTGGCATCTGGAGCTCACAGTCTGGGTGGAGGTCAGGGGGGTTGTGTTACAAAGACACAGAAAGCACTTTCTGGTAGAATAATCGAATGCCACAACAGAGGTGCAGTAAGCGGCCTGAGCTGGGCCCCAAAGGAATGGGGGTGCTACTGGTGGGAAATGGAGTAGTTTGGAAGGGAAGCAGATTTGAGGGGTCCACAATGCATCCCATGGCAGTTAAGGGCTGCCCCTCCTCTAATGGGGGACTGAGTCCTCCCTCTCTGTGTTCTGTAATTGCACCCAGGTCACCTGGCTGCAGGCAATGTCTCTGCTTCCCCTAAAATCAAGGTTTTCCTATGATGGTGTTCAGCCCAGAGCTGTGGGAATCAGGGCACAGAGAGAAATAAAATTTGGACCAGCAAACCCAGCTCTGCCTTGAGTGAGGTTGCACTTCCTAGAACGACCAGCAGGGACCGCCAACAGCTATCCGGGGTCTATCTTCTACACTGGCCCTCTGCGCTTCTCCACCCTGCCCCTGCAACTCGCCTGAGCCTTGTCCTGGAAATCTTTTCTATAGAATATATTAATATTTCTCAGTAAAAAAAAAAAGAAAAAAAGGAGTTCTCAGTGGGCTATATAAAATTTTATAAATATTTGCTTATAAATTATTATATTTGTGCTATTGAACTAATTATTATTTATATGAGAAACCGAAACCATTCACACACCAAAAAGGAAATTAAAAATAATTAATTTTAAACTGTAAATGGAAGTTCTAACATTTTCTTCCCATTCCCCAAAGGACTCTCTTGCACACCCCTAGTGCACCCCACTTTGGACACCACTGTTCTAAAGGCAAAGCCATGCCGCCCTCCCCAATCCCAGCCTCAACAGGGCAACCAGACAGATATGGATCCAGACAGCTTTGCCTCCCCTGCAGGACCAAACAAAGCCTTCCCTGGAGGACCAAGTGTCCTGGCCCCTTGCTCCCCACACAACCTCACGACAGAGCCCGAAGCCCCCTCCACCACCACCGCCACCGGCAGTGGCCACACACCAACCTGCCCTGCACTCAGGTCAGATTGCCTGTCTGGGGGGCAGAGACCCAAAACCTCTCTTGGAAGCAGCCTCCTTGCCCTCCTCCCATCCATCCCACCCCTGGTCCAACCCTTGCACTTTGCCCTGCCTTCTGGCTTTACTCTGTCCACCACCCCATTAGGGTGGAAAGTTCTAGAACCAGACAACTTTGTGTTGAAATCCTGGCTCAGCCACTTGGTGTGTGCCCTAGGCCAGTTACATAACCTTGCTGAGCCTCAATTTCCTCATCTGTACAATGGGGATAACAACGTCCACCTTGGGAGAAGACAGACATAAGAGGGGCTGCCACAGTGCCAGGCACACAAATGGTGCTCCACGAATGCAGTACCCTTCTGGGAGTAGGTCTGGGTAGGCTCTAGCTAGGTGCTAAGGGGACAGTGGGTGGTTAGTCCCTCTTTCTGGCTGTCTGATGTGCCCTGGGGAAGGCTGGGTCCACTCCAGGGCTTCTGGAGCCGCAGTTATCTGGTACAGATAGCATGTCCTCTTCCCACTGCCCACACACCGTTCAGTGGCACCTTGTCCGGCCCTATCTGAGCCATGTACTTCTCTTATCCTCCTCTCTCTTGAATGCCCACACCAAGGTGCCAAGAGCTTTGATGTGGGCACCATGTGACGGACCAAGAACAGTTCGCCCGCCACCAAAGTGGGGAAGAGCTTGGAAAACTCAGTGCAGATCCTGGGAGTGGGGGGAGTCCTGCTACCCACTCGAGTAACCCAATGTCCATTGCTGGAGACACCCCATGAGCTACCAGTGCCTTGGAGACCATAAACAGGGCAGGGATTGATGGGGTGAGGTGAGGGAGGTTCTGGGCAGCAGCAGGGGGAAGAGACCAAAGTCATAGGCAGACCCATGTTAGATGCCCTGGGGACTATGTGAGGCGCTTGAGTTGCTATTTGGGGACAGGAAGAAAAGACAGAGGAGTGTCCTCATTTGAACTGTGACGTGGACATAGCTACACACACACACACACACACACACACACACACACACACACACGCCCTGTGCTGCTTCCCTCCCCATTTGCCCTGGGCCAAGGGAGCACTTACAGAGAGTAGTTTGGGGCTGAGACAGAGGTAGAGGGCCAGAGGCTATGGAAGACATTGGGTGACCCTGGCAAGCCACTTGGCCTGCGCTTTCCCCACTGTAAAATGGGCAGGATAACATCCACCTCGCCTGCTAATGAGCTTTGTGAGCCATGACAGGGGAGCCCCCATCACCCAGACGTGCCCGGCCATGCCCTTCCCAGGGGTGCGGGGCTATTCTCCACCCCTCTCTGACCTCAACCACACCCAACTCTGCCCCCAGCCCTGCTCGGCTCCAGTGGCTCAGCTCCAGCCTTTTCCACCCCCAGAGGGATCTTTGCTGCCCCCTCATTTTTGTTTAGCCACTGGGGCTTCCTCCTCTCCTCTCTGAGGTGCCTGGGGGCAGAGTGGGGGACCTCCTGCCATCCCCTGCCATCCTACCTCCTGCCATCCCCTGCCATCCCACCGGAGCTTTAAGCCCTCTGGCTCCTCTCCTCTGCTTCCAGCTGCCTGCCCTGAGTACTGTGTGGGAGCAGTGGAGCCCTGGGAGGGGGAGAAGCTGCCCCCTCACAATGGCCCGTCTCCAAGCCAGAGCCATTGCGGGGAGGGGCTGTCCCCCCAGCCCATCAGTACAGAGTGGGGGATCGCCTGTGGTCACCCAAAGCAGACTGCAGCGCGCAGGTCCTGGGCAGCAGGCCTCAGATGAAGAAACAGGGACACAAAGAGGGCAAGTCCTTCGTCCCAAGACGCCCACTGGTTAGTGGAGAGCTGGGGTTCGACCCTAGGCCACCTGGCCTCGGGCTCCACTGCAGCTGCTGCACCTCACTTCACAGGTACTATGAGTAGCTTCATTTTCTATGGTGAAGCCAAAGATCAGAGGAGTTAAATGACTCACCCAGGACCACACAGCAAGCAAGTGGTGGAGCCAGGCTTAGCAGGAACACTTGGTAAAGAGATTTGCTTAGTGTTCCATCAGCTGTGCTTCAATTTCCAAAACTGTTAACTCACAGAAATAGCTGAACTTAACACTTTAATTTGACCTAAATTAAAACTATGCTTATAATTATCAGTGTTTAAAGAAATAAACCCCTAGAAACAATTTGTAATCTTTCTTGCTATTCCTTAGCTGGCATCCATCATGGCTGAATCTGATCTTGAATTTATCAAGACTTGATTAAGACACTTTTACTAATGTGCCCTAAATCGTTCAGTAAGTTGGCATCAGACACTGGAGCTCAGGAGAGCCTGGCAGCTCTGCAGAGCACCTGGCAGGGACACCCCGATGCAAGAGCCTTCTGGCTTCCTCCTCCTGCTCAGAAAACTCAGCCCTTTGCTCTTGGTTTTCTGGTCTGTATAATGAGAGGTTGGGGCATAGGGACTAGATTACTAAATTCCCTTTCAAACCCATCAATCTATGTATCCAAGGAGACAACTTCGCACTCGGCTCATAAAAGAGATGAAAACCTTCTTTCCAACAGGGGTTTCCAAGAAGTGGCCTCTTGGTGGGTATTTCTTGAAATATGAATCATTCCATTCATTAAATACCTGTTCCCACTAGACTGTGAAGTTCTTTGAGGACAGTGACCATACCGACTGACCACTGTAACTCCAGCACCTAGTGCAGTGCCTGCCGTCAAGTACGCACTCCAATTTATTTTCAATTTTTTAATTAAAAAAAATGTTTTTGAGAGGAGTCTCACTATGTTGCTCAAGCTGGTCTTGAACTCCTGGGCTCAAGAGATCCTCTCACCTCATCCTCCCAAGTAGCGGAGACTATAGGTGGGTATGGCCACGCCTGCATCTAGGTGCTCAATTAATCCATGGTGCAGAATCCGTGGGGGCAGGGCCATACAGCCGGGGGTTTGTAAAGCTCCCCAGGTGGTTTCCATGTACAGCCAGGAGAGCCTTGCCAGGCTACTGGACGCGGAGAGGACCCCCAAGGCTTCTTTCCTGAGAAGTAGCTGTGGCCATGGAGAGCACTCAGGGTGACAGGGCCTGCCCCCAAAAAGCTGAGAGAAACCAGAGGACAGAGAAGAAAAGAGGCCACTGAGAACAGATGACTGATAAAGGGGATGGGGTTCCTTTTAGGGTGACAAAAATGTACTAAAATTGATGGTGAGGATGGTTGCACAGCTCTCTGCATGTGCCAGAAACCACTGAACTGTATATTGTAAATCATCGAATGGTATGGTATGTGAATTATGGCTCAGTAAAACTTTTACCAAAAAAGTGGGGGTATGGAATTTCGAGCTCCAGGAAAGGGGATTTTGCTGTGTTCACTGGTGTGTCCCCAGTGCCTGGAACAGTTCCTGCAACCCCTGCTCATGGGAGCACAATGAATGGCAAGGAATAAATACATCAAGTGACTCCTGAAACCGGAGCAGGCCCTTGAGGGCTCCCGGTGTGGGATTTCCCGGACCACTGCCCTTTGCAGACAAGAGCTGTTTTAGAGCAGTACCTGCACCACCACCTGCTTTGGAAAGAAGCCAGCCAAAAAACCTTGCTGGATCAGCTCAAGGCCTTTCACCTGGGCGTGAGGGCTATACCAAGGGGGATGGGTGGAGATTGACTCGCTCTGTCCCAGCTTCAGAACAGCCCCTCCAGCTTCCTGAGGGTTAACTCAAATCATCAAAGGAATTCCTTGAGGCAAAAGGTTTGAGTCTGCAGCTCTGAGACCCCAAGGATGTAAGGAGAGACCCAGGCCTGTCTCCTTCGGGAAGGGCCTCGAGCTTGGGGGAAGAGGTACCGGATGCCCCAGCCAAGCCCAGGCAGGAAGAACCAGGCTCAAGAACTGTCTCTCTCCTTCCTTTCTGGGGCTTTCTTGATCCTTCTCTGTTTAAAAATGTATGCTTTGTTTTATTCTGGTATGGTAAGGCCAACAGGTTAGGACATGAAAGCCATTGAAAAGATGGCTTGTTGCAATTCCCAAGAGGAAGGGCATGCTATACCATGCGGGACCACACAGGCAGGACCACAGGGGAGGTGCCAGGGTCGGTCAGGAGGCAGAGCGAACAGGTAAAACACGGACAAGGGCCCTTGTGGTTTGGGTAGGAAGGCACCAGCGAGGCAGGGTAACTAGGCTTAGGCCTGGCTAGTTTAAGTAATTCCAGTGGGCTCTGGGACATGGAGGTTGTCCCTAGTTTTCTGGTACCTGGTCCTGGGGCAAGTAGGGCAGGGCAACAGTGTTTGGAGCATGAGAGGGGGCTGTGGGCTCTGGGAAAGGCAGGCTGGCGGTTGAGTCCATTACTGTCCCTAGGAACTGTCTAGCCCTGGGAGGGGCAGTCTCTCCATGGTCAGCAAGGCCCCAGAAGTCAAAGCATCGGAAATACAGAAAATAAAAAGGCTTACTTAGTACACACTCCTCCTCTTAGGCTCTCTGATCCTTCCCCAGATGAGTTTGGCCCCAGCTGGGAGGTGACCTGCCCTGCCTCCTTCATCCCCCTCTGAACTCAAAAAATAATAATCCTGAGCCTCAGTCCCTGGAGCCTCCTCCCCCAGTCTGCTTGGCCTGCTGAACACCATTTTCCCTTGTTCTGGACCAGGAGGGAGAGCAACTGAGCACTGCGCATCCCCCCAAGACTGGACAGTTCCTGCAAGGAGCCAGGGAGGCTGGAAAAGGGACCAAGAGCCCCAAGTGCCTGATGGAGCCCTCGGGTTTGCGAGGGCAGCCTGGATTCTCACAGCCAAAGCTGCAAGGGGACACATCATTTGAGCTCTTGTCGTGGTGGGGGCGGGGGCGGGGGCAGGTGCAGCTGCAGTTGAGCCCAGCACC
>NW_012151929.1:431952-482639 GCF_000956105.1 Propithecus coquereli
GCCACATCTCTGTCCCCAGTGCCTGGCACACAAGGGTGGGTGCTTAAGAGTCTTGGCTGGGCAAGGGGAGGGAGGGAAGAGAAAGAGAACCATGTCAGGGACCCCTAGGTTTGGCTTCAGGGCACCCCATGAATGCTGCATTTTCCTCAAGTCTAAGCAGAGTTAAGCAGTGTCTCCTCCCCCACAGGGAGTCCAACCCATGTGGGGAAATGACAGCCAAGGTAAGGTGCTGGGGGGACCCTGGCGTGAGGTCAGAGCCTGGGTTTGGGTTTGAGGTCATCCATGTGACCACTGTCAGGGCTGCCACTCTCTGGGCATCACTGTCCCCACCTGGACCTTGGCCATGACAGGGTGGGCGGGGCTGACTGACATCAGGTTTTGGGTCTGAGGTCCTCCCATCGAAGAGACCGGACCCCTCCTCCCAGCGGTGGACATGTTGGTGCTGATGCTGAGGGACCCACAGGGAGGCTGCACTCCCGCTCAATGGCCCAGCAGATGGCTCTGCTCTCAGTGTCCAGTCTGGGCTCTATATGAGCCCATCTGTCCCCGGGCTCCCACCTAGGTGTTTCCACTAGGGTCAGCTAGTAAGGCCCGGGGCCCCTCTTCCCCTCGACCTGGGCCAAGCCTGGGATCTGCTGGATCTCTGCCCCTCGGGGGAATGGAGGAACGTGCCATCCACGGTCCTCCCCATGGACGCCAATTCTGGCCTCGAGGCGGGGGCGGGGGCAGGGGCGGGATGCAGCACCAGGCTGTGCCCAGTGGGGATGAGTAATAGCCTGTTTGCTGGTATTTAGGGTACACTGGCCCCAGATGTCGGCCTCCTACCCTGTACTATGGAATTTTGTCATGGAATCCTGTTCCTTTTCCTGGAGATGTTTGTCTCCATAGAAATGCAGTCCTGGTCTCACTTGGCCACTGAGCCTTTGCATAAACTTCACGGACATTGACATTGCATTTCTCACCCCTCCCCTGACAGCAGGTTTTAGTAAGGAGAGGAGGCCAGAGGATGAGACACGTGAGGGAGAAGTGGGGATGGGGAAGAGGATTCATCCATGAATAGAGGGGCTCACACACGTTAATCTCCTATTATGTGCCCAGAGCTGTCCAGGGCCTGAGCTGCAACAGCCGGCTCAATCTTCACCACAATTCTATGCTCTATGTGTAATCAGCTCCATTTCACAGATGAGGATGTGAAGGCTCAGGGGAGATAATGTCCCTTAAGCAAGGTCACAGCCAGGAAGTGGTGAAGTCAGGATTCCTACCCAGAAGCCCCTGCTCTTCCTATGGTGCCCCTTCTGGGAGCAGGGTGGGCAGGAAGAATCAGCTCATGATTCACAGCCTTTCCCTAGAAACGCAGCAATGTTGAACACGCAGTGGGCACCTGACAGGCCACACAGCTGAAGCTCAGCCTAAGGCCTGAGTTTATCGTTCAAGCAGCCAAGACCCCCCACCTTCCAGAGGGCTCAGTAATTCATCCATCAGGGGCTCCGCAACGGCCAGGCAAGCTGAGAAAACCTCCAAGATGTGCAGTGGGCCTGCAATCCTAAAAGCACAAACTGCAACTCCACCCCCGCCCTGTGACAGCAGGCCTAGGGGCCAGGAGTAGGGGTGCTGGGGCCCCACGGCAGCCCTGCAGGGAAAGGAGGCATCTTGCATCCAGCCAGATGGGAAGGGGCGTCTAGTCTCTCAGCATAGTGCCCTTCCCAACCCTGAGAACAGCCTGGGGGAAAAGCACAGCCCCATCGCAACCCCACAGACAGCTCCTCCCTAGGGTCTGGAGACTTGGAGCAAAAAGTCACCCTACTCCCCAGACCTCCCCGCCTCTGCCACCCACACCTCTGGGCCACTGGCAGGGACTGTGCTCTGGTCAGGAAAGCTGGCAGCCCGTGTGCTTCCACCCCCACCTTCTCTCTGTTCCCAACTTCAAGGTCACAACACAGGGGCAGGAGAAGGAGGCCAATCTGGGGTGGAGCCTTAGAGGGAAAGAGGGCATGGACCGCAGGAATATAAAGGGCCTGGGAGGCCCTGGCCAGAGACCCTTTGCTGTGCTGCTCTGCACCTGCCCTGCGCCATGGTAATGTCTGCTAGCTAAGTCTGGGCCCTCTTTAGCTGTGTTCTCCAGGAGCTTGGGGGTGGGGGTTAATACTGAGAGCCCCTCCCCAGGCTCACTAAGGGCATGAAGGAGTGAGGCCAGGGCAGCCCTCCTCTGTCATTCCGATGGCCAGGACAGCTGCCAGGGCTTCCTGTCCCACTTGGGGCGGTGGGGATGGGGGGAGTTCCTTGTTAAGAGAGGGTTGAGGGGCTCAGGAGCTCTGGGAGTGCATATTATGTTTGTGGGCTTCATAGTCTGTAAATCATTGTGTGCCTGCATGTTGCAGGTGCAAAATTCTCTGCGCGTTAGGAGCGTGTGTGTGTGTGTGTGTGTGTGTGTGTACATGCATATGTGTGTGTGAATCCCGGGGCTGGTATTCCTGTATGCAACTGTGTTAGTCATTCATTTAACATGTATTATTAGGCACCTACTAAGTATCAGGCTCTGTTCTAGGTGCTTGTGATACATCAATAGACAAAACAAGCAAAGAGCCCAACAGTAATTAATGGTGCTTATACTGAAGGGGGTGTTACTGGGAAGGGACTCACAATAAATAAAAGTACATCGTTAAGTCAGAAAATGCAGTGGGGAAAAAATAGAGCGTGATGATGGATTTGGGTCGCCATTTTGAATAGGGGTGTCAGAGTAGGACCCATCTAGGTAAATTTTCAGCTGATGCCTAAAGGAGGAGACAGGGCTGGCCACGTGGATGTCTGGAGGAAGAGTCTTCCAGGCAAGGAACAGCATGTCTGGCGTTTGGGGGAACAGGGAGGAGGAGGGAGAGGGGTGAGAAGCTTGTGGGAGAGGTCAGCGAGGTTAGGGACCAATGGCTCCACGCTGTCCCACGCCGTCCGTCCTTGTGTGTCCATCTCAGGTCGCGCCTCCCCGTCCATTTTTACCGCGGCACTCTGTTGTGCATCACTGCACGTCCAGGTGTACAGCAGGATGTCCCTTACGGCGCTTGTGCACCTGTGCATGTCCCAGAGGCAGACACGCCTCTTGGTCTGAGCGCCCCCGCACCCCAGCTTGTCGGCTTGGCTGAGCGTCCGCAGGACCGGAGCTGGGCGTCGCAAGCACCCTGGGCCCTGTGTCACGTGACCGCCCGCGACTCTGTCTGTCCCACCCCCTCCAGACGCCGGCTCTGCGCTGCGCGTGCGCACTGGCCCTCGTGTGCCTTGCATCCCTGCTGCGGTGGCCCGAGGGCGCTCAGGGAGTGGACCTGCAAGCGCCCCAGCCCCGCAGGCCCAGGGCGGCCAGTTGGCTGGAGAACTTAGGCCAGATCCAGAAATACGTGGGGAAGTTCTTCAGCGGCAGGTAGGCCCGCGGGGGGCGCGCGGGAGGGAGGAAGGGGGGCTGGGGGAGGACACGAACGCCACGGGGCACCCCCGCGCGCATCGCTGCCCGAGCTGCAAAGACGTCTTCCCCAGCTTGAAGAAATCTAAAAACCACAAGAAAACCGCGAACGCCACGAACCTCTCCCCACCGAACGCCTCGAACCCTTCCCCACCGAACGCCACGAATCCCCCACCGCAGGCCACCGCGAAACGCCAGGCACCGAACGCCATGGAACCCCTGCCACCCACCTCCTCCCGGGGCCCCAGGTAGGAAAGCCTGGGCACTGCTGGCACCGAGTCAGGGGCCTCGGAACTGGGCGCAGCTGGGGTGGGAGCGAGAGGAAGATCCCAGGTGTGGAGGCGGGGGAGATAGCAGCGCCCCGGGGACTTCCTTCTCCTTGACCTCCAGACGCCTGACCCGGGGGTCTCAATGCCCACCAATCCCTTTATATTGTGAAAGGGGCCTCAACTCCTCCCACCCCCTCGGTGAAAACAATAAAGAGAAACAAAATCTCTATTGCGTCTTGACTTATGTGGGCTTCTGTGGGCCTCCTGGCAGGGAGGTACCTGTCCTTAAAGGAGGACAGGGGACCTAGGAGTTCCTGCTGTGGGAGAAAAAGACCTCAGCTACAGAGTCCTCCCTGCGACCCACCCACCTTCCCCCACCTCACCCGCATGCACCCCTACCAGGGTAGGGGTCTAACCTGGAGGGAGAACAGGGATGAGAGAAGCCGGTTCTGCAATCTCAAAGAAGGGGCTTCAGTCAGACACACACCCCACCCTGCCCAGGTTTCTACGCAGACCAGTAGCCTAGAATGCCAGCCTGTCAGTGTTCCCGTGAGTGTTGGCACAGGGACACGCAGAGGGGCATGTCTGCCTTCAGTGTGCAGAGTTCAGGGAGCCTTCTTTGCCTCCTGGGCTCTGTCAGCTCCTCTGTTGGTGAGCACAACAGGGGAAGGGGAGACACCTAGCGAGGGCCTGTCCCTGAAAAGTGGGCTTGAGGGTGACACTCTCCTCTGAGGGTCCCCACAGCCATCCGAGAGGCCTGGGCAGGGCCAGAGGCCCCTGCCATGATCCAACTTTCACACCCAGATGTGTCTGGAGCTGGGGCCTAATTCCTGCCCCTGGGAAGTGTTTACACTTCTCCCCATTCAGAATCATCCCATTAGCTGCCAGAGACAGTGCTGGGATGTCACACTCTGTCACACAAACTCAAACTCTTCTCCTGCTGAAACCAGCTCCCCATCCAGGCATCCCTTGGATTTAAGAGTCAACCTGAGCCAAGCAGCTACAGCCTCTAGAAGCCTCTAGAAGCCCTTTGCCTTTTAGGGTCTGGTTTCGACCTGGTTCCAGGTCATTTGCACACACCAGAGGGAGCCTGGACTTGGGGGAAAACGTGATTGTGGTGCCGCTGCCATTACCAAAGCCACAGCCCCATCCCTTCACGTGGGGGAGGCAGGAGAAGCCATTCTGAGAACCAGAGAGGTTCTAATTCTCTCACGTCTCCCCTTTATACACATGCCCCACCCCATCCCCACCTAGTTGGGGTGCCTGAGAAGGGCCAAGGTGAGATAGGCCTGGGGGCCCACTGGGACTCTCAGGGCTGGCCTTCTGGGGGCAGGATCCGGGTCCTCACACTCCCAAAGCTGGAGTGTACAGTCCACACACAGGACTCATGGAGGTGGCCAGATCGCTCCGATAATCTGGCCTCCTCCCTCCTGCAGCAGCTTGAATACCTCCTGTGCCCAGGAGTTCACTACCTCTCAGGACAGCCCATTCTCTCCAAATTGCTAGAGGGCAGCTCTGAGGACACCCAGTGCAGCCAGTGACTGAGCACCAGAGTCACTCGTCTAGGCAGGGCTGCTGCCCCTGCCTCTATGCCCAGGATACTTTCATATAAATTAGTGCTTCATCTACTACCTAGGCTAGAGGACAGCATTGGGGAGGGGTACATTTTGGGACAGGGTTGTCATCGGACCCATGATCAGAAAGGTCTAGAAGTGCTAAAATGGAAAGATTCAAATCCAAGACTGCCACTTCGCTGACTTGCTGAATGACCTTGGGAGAGTCCCTGGTGCCCCCTGGGCCACTTGTCCCTCTGTGAAGTGGGGAGGATGAGCTGAGTGACTAATGAGCTTACAGACATTCTGGATCATTTATAACAGCCCCCTTGCCCCTTCCCCTCCTCCCTGCCCTCCCCCTTTCTCTCCGGTGCGTCTGGCCTGCTCCTGCCCCCATCAGGGGCCCACAGAGACTCAGAGAGAGGCTGTGACTTTGACTTGCTTTATTTAGCCTGTGTGGGAGCAGGGAGCAAGCTCTGGCCAGAGCCAAGGGTGTGGAGGGACGAGCTGGGCTGGCACTGCTCACGGAGTCCTACGAGGCAGGAGGTGGCATTACAGGTCCATCGGGCTGAGTTCCCTGTGAGGACAGGACAGAATGTGGCAGTGGGGACCCAGGCCTTGTGCCCTCGGGAGACCTCAGGCCAGTGCTGGGCCCCCGTTCTCTGTCCTCCAACCCCACCCCTTCCAGGCCCTGATTCTGCCCCAAATTTCAGCCGCAGGGAGCTGGGCAGACAAGGCAGGAATCAGACCCACCTGGGGGCAGCTGCGTGGGGGGAGTCCCACTGCAAGGAGTCCGGTGCATCTTCTTTGTCTCTTTTCCCGTACCTGGGAGGGAAGAGATAGTTGGGGCAAGCACTGTGCCAGGTGCCAGCTCACCTGCCTCATAGGGGTTCCCTTGGGACCATCCTGCCTGGGGCACTTGGGCCCAGACCTGGTCTGTAGAGATGCTCCATTTTCCCAAAAGCGAGTATGAAAGGGGCTGGGGGCAGGGACAGGGATGGGGTTGTGGCCAGGAATGTGAAGTGGGCCACGGGTCTCAAGGGCCAGGATCCCTTTCCCTCTCCCTGGCACACACCTAGGCCTGGTCAGCATGTTGATGTATCTGCGGAGATCAGCCACATACTGGGCCATCTGCTCTGGCGTGGCATCATCCCCTGGGTACACTGGCTCCATCGGGGCTCCCTGGGCGCCCAGCGGTGGCTGCAGCAACAGAGCCACACAGGTGGACAGGAGCAGCAGGGAGAGGCAGCGGCGTGTGGCAGCCATCTGAGGAGCAGGGAGCCAGCAGCTGGAGGCGGAATAGAGCCCGGTCTGCAGGCCCCCCTGCCCCTTAGCCCATCGCCCCTCCCTCCAAACCTGGGGACAAGGGGGCAGGGCAAAGAGCCACTCGGAGCTGATCACCCCACCTCCAGACCCTGCCCTGGAGGGCACGGGCAGCCCCTTCTTGTGAGCAGCAGCAACCAGAGGTCAGTCAGGGCCTTGCAAGGTACAGAAGTGCACAGAGAAGGGGGAACATGAGGCCTGGGGACGGGAGGCAGAAGTTGGGTGGGGGTTCAAGGGAGGGGGCTGGCGGGAAGGAGGGGCACTCCAGCTCACCCACAGGGCGGGGGACACAGAGAACTTGTGAAGCAAGGGACAGAAATCCATGGCCTGGTGGGTCTGGCCCTCCCCCCAGGGGTAGAGATGCAGTATAGGTCCTGGAGAAAACACTGCTGCCCATGTCACCCTACACAGACAGGGACAGGGACACACACAGAGATCCCAATCACAAGGTCGCTGTCATACATTCCAGCTCACAACCACACACACAAGTGCACACGCGCTCGCAGTCAGCAGACGCCCAGTGTGACAGATTTGTCTAGATGCAGAGCAGGACCCAAGTGGGACCTTAGGTCCCCAAGGCCCCCAGCCCTGCAAAGCACCAACTCCTTCCCTCCATCCTATGCCTCGGCCCCGCGGAGCCCTCCAGAGCCCAGGGCAGGCAGAGACCACTTACCCTGGGTCCAGAAAGCATGGACGCTGGACCAAGTGGGTACCTGCCTTGGGCCAGATGGGTCCCCCTGCTCTGGGCTGTGCCCCTTTATAGTCCTCAGCCCCCCACTGGAGTCTCCGCCTCCTGTCAGCCTCTGTCACTCCTCAGCCCTCACCCCTTCCTCCCACTGTCTCCCTGGCACCTGCAACGCCAGCACAGGAGCCAGGGACCAGGGACGGGAGGGGGATAGGGCGGTACTATGGGTGCCAGACTAACAGCGTAATGGATAAAACTAGGTCACAATAAAAGTCTTAGTCTCCTGTGGGTCCCCATCCTAGATGCCCCTTCCCTTTGGGCGCCAGAGCAGGCTTGGTTCTAGAAGGCCTGGATTCTGGGACTTCAGGGTGACTGAAAGGTTTTCGTCACAGGCCTCAGAACAGCCCTTCCCACCTCCCAAGGACCAACCCGAATTGTCAAACGGATTTGCTCCGGGCAGAGACTGAGGCTGCAGCTCAAGGCTGCAGGGGGCTAGGGTGGGAACTCAGGCCTTGCTTTCCAGTTTGCAACTAGAGCAAGGTGGGGACAGGGAAGGGACCTCGGGTCCTTAGGCAATGTGGGAAGGCGTGGGTCCCAGGCACAGAGAAACCCATGTGGTGGATGTTCAGGACGCAGAATGAGAATCAATGCCTGGATTCAGGGGAATGGGGGCGGGGTGCCAATTTCTGGTAGCCATTTCCCTTCCCCCGCTGGAGCCCCCACTCCAGAGGAGTAATAAAAACCAGCATCATCTGCAAAGCTCAAAGTGCTCCCACTTAATCACCTCACTAAATCCTACGACAACCCATTTTACTGATTCAGAAACTGACAATCTGCTCAGAGTTGTTAAATAACTGGCCCCAGACCACACAGCTAGTCAGTGGGAGACACAGGTGGGTTTGAAAGAAAATCTGACTCCAAAGTCTAACTCCAAAACCTGGACTTTTTTTCCAGTGTGAGGCTGTCACGGTGTTGTCATGGTGGGCTTAGTGCTCAGACAGGCCTGGGTCCCGATCCTGCCTTTGCCATCGCCTGTGGGAGCCTGGGAAACTAATTCCTTTAGCGTCTCAGCTTCGCTTCTCCTCTCTGTGAAATGGGCTCATCACACCCATCTCAAGATGGGGAGGATAAGGGAAGCCTCGGTAAGCATCTGTGTTCTGCCTTGTCCTCTCTGTTCTGATTTCTGGCAACAAGAAGAACAATAATGCTTCACAGACAACAACTGACATTCCACAAAGCAAGTATGGAGGTCGTTCTGTCTCAGCAAGCCTGGGTTCTTTTCTGGGCCAAGATTTTCCAGTTTGCAAAACAAGAGTGGTGAACTGACAGCTGGGCCCAGGCTGGCGTCTGGTTTGGCCGGTAGAGGCTGTGAAACTCCACCAGGGGGCGCCAGGCTCCAGCCCTAGTTCCAAAGGTCTGGGATCCCTGGGGACCACAGCCTGGGGGACCTGTTCTGGCTACTACCCATTAGGACCCAGCCCCACCAGACAGATGGCAGATCTGGAGATTAACTCAGGTGCCTGGGCCATTTGTGGTTCTGTCCTGTCGCAGAAATAAACCAGCTTTGGCAGTGCCTAGGAAATAACAGGTACTCCACAAATGTCGCCCGAACCTATAGCTTTCATTTTTCTCCTTTGCAAACAACAGATTCCCCTCCTGGGTCCTCTCAGGGGTGTGGTGACAATCAAGGAGGAAGTGGCAGTGGATTTGCTTTCTAAACTTCATGACCATGTCCAGAACACAATGGTCCGTGTGTGCCCACGGTGCCTGCCATGGAGCCCTGCTTAGAGAAGACACTGATCGATTGCTCACCTGCAGATGCGCTGAATGGAGATGACAGTGGTCCCTCTCTCTCTGCCCAACTCCATGCCCTCTGGGACAGGCTAGATGGCCTTTGGCAGTGTTGGGGATGGGATGAGTGCTCTGACACTGAGACCGGGAGAGGAACACCCCAGAAATGCCTGCGGTCACAGAGTGAATTAAGGCAGGTGAATGGGGGTCCTCACACACATGACCGCAAGGACTGGAGTCTGGCCAGCACCATGTCCCCCATCCCCCTTCCCCCCAGCTGTCTAATCCCAATCCCTGCTGCTTTCAGTTAATTGGCAATCAGCAGTCATTTGTGGCACATCTGTCCTGGGCCTCATACCAGGCAGCCCTTTGGGGGCCGAGTGGGAGGAGATGAGGAAGCGAGAGCTCTGCAAGGAGGTCAGAGCAGAGTGAGGAGCTGGGGCATGGCTGTTTTGGAAAGTGAGGACACTGAAGACGGGGAAGGAGTGGTCAGCAGTCATCCCTCACCCTGGCTTTCTTGTTTATTTTATTTCATTTATTTTTTAGAGACAGAGTCTTGCTCTGTCGCCCAGGCTGGAGTGCAGTGGCCCAATCACAGCTCACTGCAGCCTCGAACTCCTGGGCTCAAGTGATCCTCCTGCCTCAGCCTTCCAAGTAGCTGGGACTACAGGCACCCGCCACCACACCTGGCTAATTTTTTTTTTTTTTTTTTTTGAGACAGAGTCTCACTGTGTTGCCCGGGCTAGAGTGCCGTGGCATCATCCTAGCTCACAGCAACCTCAAACTCCTGGGCTCAAGCGATCCTCCTGCCTCAGCCTCCCGAATACCTGGCTAATTTTAAAATATTTTTTTAGAGATGTGGTCTCACTATGTTGCCCAAGCTAGTCTCAAATTCCTGGCCTCAAGAGATCCTCCTACCTTGGCCTCCCAAAGTGCTGGGATCACAGGCGTGAGCCACTGAGCCTGGCCTCACCCTGGAATTTAGAACCTGCCTCACAGGTCATATTATGAGCACCCCTTACTACCTTGTGACAGAGGCAGGAATTACTTTTCCCATTTATCAGATGAGGAAACTGAGGCTCAGTGAGGTAGCTGAAGTTGCCTAAGTTCACACTGAGTCAGGAGGGGTCAGGATTAAACCCAGGTCCTTGTGGTTCCAGGTCCTACACTTTATCACTTGTTTCCAGGCCACCTCTGGCCCAATTCTTAGGCCAATATCTTATTCCCAAGTTGGGTGGCGGCAGCAGGGGTTAGGCTGGGAGGCAGCTGCCCCTAGATGCCAGGACCTATCCCTCAAGCTGAGGATAGCTATGATACTCCCACACACCTTGAGCCCCTTGTCCCATCCCCTCAGGGCCAACTCAGATCCAGTTGAGGGTTTAGGCCACTAATTTGGAGCCTGGGCCTGCCTCCACTTCCCTCCCCCCTGGGGGCTCCTCTGTCTCCAGGGCTTCCTAAAGGCATAAGAGTATTCAATATTTCTCCCTTCTTGCCCCCAGTGTCTGCAAAAGCAAATCCTATAATTGCCACTCCAAATTTTCCTAAAGAGGAAGTCTTCTTGCTGAGATAGAGACTAAATCAATCTGCATAATTAAGTGTTGCAGGAGGGGAACAGGGAGGAAAGAAACCAAAGGGGCTGGGCATGACAAAGGAGGAATTTCCCCTTGGGGTAGTTGGAGGGGGCAAGAATTGAGGAGGGTGAAGGAGAGGAAGGGGATTTTAATGTATATTGCTGTTGACCTTGGGTTGGATATGCGATGTCCTTTGAGGAATGGGAGTACCAGGTGGAATTCCTTTTCATTGCTTTTGGTTATGGAGCTGTTTTTTCTTGAATGCAATGCCACTTGGAGCCTGAGCCCTGTGGAACTCTGGTTTTACAAGGGTTACACATGTGCCAGGCTGTGTCAGGCTGACCCAGCCCATAGACTCAGCTCTACCACTCACTAGCTGCGTGACCTTTTGCAACTTATATAGTCTCTCTCAGCGGTAAAGCAATTAACTACTCTTTTTATTTAAAGTATCGGCATCCCTGTTTAACCAGTGCAGAAACAAACACAGTGAGATGAAATGACTAGATCAAAGTCACAGCCAATTAATGGCAGAGACAGGACTCCGATCTGGGTCTTCTGCCTCCGAGGCCACTGCACCAACTGTGGGGTCCTGGCCCTTGAGGTGGGCTCCTGCTATTGGCTAGACCTGTGTGAGAGCTCAGATCCAGGCTGCAGATAAACTCAGGGCAGGGCAAGAAAGTTCTGGGGGAAATGAGGCTTGAGGTGGACTTGACTGACACCAACACACAGACACATCCTCCCGCTCCCCAGCCACACAAGGAACCAAAGGGCAGGCATTGCTGTGTGCTCCCATCTCACTTGTCCTGGTGCAGGAGAGAAGGAAGGAGGCAAAATGCAGTGGGAAGTGGGTCTTAGAGAATGAGTGGGGAGAGGGAGCCAAAGAAACTAACTCCATCCCAGGAAAGCAGGGAAGGCTTCTGGGAGGAGGTGACCACTACCCTGAAGGTGTTTGCCGGCCAAAGAGAGGGCAAGGGCTCTGCAGGCAGGGAGAATGGAGGGTGAAGGCACAGAGCATCGGAATCCACAGAATTCATGATCTATACAGGCCTGGGCCCTTCCGGCCCTACCTCCAGGGCAGCTGGAGGGCAGCACAGGGGAAGGTGGGCGTCAGAGTCCCTTGGCCCCCTAGGGCAGGTTGTGTCCAAGCAGGGGCCTCCCCTGCAGCTATGGCAGAGCCAGCTTCAGAAACTTCTCTCCTCCTGGAGCCACCTAACTGCAAATAGTCCTGCATGGCCCATGCCCTCCGCAGGGACACCACCCAGCCTTCCTGCCCTTCTTACCCTCTCTGGGTCTGGGGCTTTGGCCTCAGGCTGATTCTCCCCTTCATCTCCCAGCCCCCTACCTCAGACTTTGGCAGGTCCTACTGAACTAGAGGCCAAGGAGAGAGCCCCCAGACAGAAGAGGCTGTGTCTGAGGGGGGAGACACAAGCCCTGCCTTCAGGGGGTCCCCAAACCCAGATGAGAGACAGGACACAGAGACAGAACTCTCAGTGAACAGAGCAGGGGCCATGAGAGCTGGACAGCCAGAGAGGGGAGGAAGCGTGCAGATTGGGGCAATCAGGGCAGGCTTCCTGAAGGAAAGGGGCTGGGAAGGGAGGGTGTCAGGGGCGCAGCCTGCAGGCAGGCTCTGGGATAGGTGCAGAGTGGTGAGGGGTTGGAGTTGGACTCCAATTTAAACATACACAGTGCCTTTAGGAGTCTAATTGTCTAATCCAGGGGAGGGGGGACACAAGAGGGTGTCCCTATGGTCTTCTCACTAGGAAGGCACATTTAGTGACTCATCCACTGGGTGTGAATTCAGCAAGATGGGGGAGGGCGGCTGCTGGAGGAAAGGGCAGCCTCCACACTCCCACTGCTCCTGTATTCTGGGAATGGGGACAGTAGGAAGGGCCTGCCTCCCCCACCAGCACACACACACCCACCTTGCCCCCACAGGTCTCTTCCTGCACAGCCCCATCTTGGATCCCACTCCACCTTCAGCCACTACAGCCCTGGGCGCTAGTAATACAGCTCCTGAGGGAACCGCCCTGGGGTGTTGGTGCCTGGCCCGTCTCCACAACCATCTTCAGCTTTGCGGGGTGGGGAAGGGCAGCGCGGTCCCCAGCTACTCTCCTAGGCTGTCTGGCACGCTCCCTACCACCTCCCCATCCTCCAGCCACTCTTCTTCTTGCTCCTCCCTGCCCCTCTTTCAAGAACTCCCACCCAGCCCACCGCTAGAGTTCTTTACACAGAGGGCCCCTGTCCGGGCGCTGTCCAGCCCCAGGCTGGGCGGTAGCGCCTTCTCCGAGCTCCAGGCAGAGGGAGGCCCCACCATGCTCCCCAGCCTTGTCCCGGGTGCCTTTTGTCTGAGTCTGAGTCTTCTTCAGCCTTCGCACCTCCACCCTCCACTCCCACCCGATGCCACCGCCACGAAGGAGAAAGGAAAGGAAATCAAGGGCACACTCGGTTTCCGTGAAATTTGCTCTTTATTTTGGGACCAGGGAAGGATCATCCACAGCCCTCCAGCCCAGGGGGCGGGGGCCTCAACCCAGCCCTGCCCCGACGCAGTGGGCAGGAAGGGGAATCCAGGTTCCGGGGTCAGGAGCAAATATGCAAATGAGGTTGTTGTAATTAGCATATCTCCCAGGAGGCCTTGGGGGTCATCACCACAGGTCGGCGCCCTCCGACCTGCAGGAGAGAAAGGAAAGGAACTGGATCTGGGGAGGCGAGACGGGGAGAAGTCGTGAGTGACGGTGCCAGGGTGGGGATTCAGTGCGGCTACAGGACCAGGCCGCGCTCCAGGAGGCAGGGTGCGGTGAGGCGGGCGCTTTTACCGCGACCTGACGGGACGGTCCTCGCCGTCGGGGAAGAGCAGTTTGGAGACGACAGGGTCCGGGCTGTCGCGTTTCCCATACCTGGGGGCGGAGCCACAGGGGGCGTGGTCATGCCTGGTCACGCCCATGGGCGGAGCCGGACAGAGGGCGTGAGCCCTGCAGCCCTGGTCCGCGACCCCCGCGCATGCGCTCACCGCTGTCGGGTCACCAGGTTGAGGTAGTGGCGCAGGGATGTGTAGTAGCGATTCAGCTCCTCAGGGGAAGCGTCTTCGCCAGGAGCCTCGGGTTTGATGGGATAGGTGTCGACCAACGCCCCCAGGCAGGCGAGCAGGGCCAGAAACACTGTGGCCATGGCGGGCCACGGCCTACGCACCGTCACCATCTGGGAAGGGGACATCGGAGCGCAGATCATGCTGAGCCTCAACTCGATGGCTGGAGGCTACAGCTGCCTTCGGGCCCACGCTCCAGCAGCCTGTCTGGGGCTGGTGTCGGGACCAAGGCTCAGCCACCAACTTGCTGTGCCTTCTTGGGCACTGGGCTGTCTGTAGCCTCAGTTCCCTCATCTGCACTGCCTGCCTCCCCACCCCAGCCCGTCCCCCACTGCAGCCCAGAGGTAGATGGAGGAAGAGGGCTATGCTGGCCACGGGGCTCCGAAGCCTCTCCTTCCCACCTCTGCTGGCTCCCTTCCAATCCAGCTTCCCACCACTCAGCTCCAGCTTCCACCATCCCAGCCTCAGTTTCCCCACAAAACAGCCGCGGTTCCCCGGTACCAGACCATTCCTGAGCCCCAGCCACTCACAGCAATAGCTCCCGAAGCAAGATGAACAGAAGGTGGAAGGTGGTGGAAGGCGAGGGAGGTCCTGAAGGCTGGACTGCTGCAGGTCAGGCTGGGGCCTCCTCTGCTCAGAGCTTTCCCTGCGGTCTTATATCCCAGCCTGGAAAGGGAGGGGGAGTCCCAGAGGGAGGGGGAACCATCAGGGGGAGGGCCCTTCCTCCTCCCTCCCTCCGCCCCCGCCCAGCCAGTGCGTGCTTACACCCAGCC
Organism: Propithecus coquereli; assembly: GCF_000956105.1. NCBI lineage: Eukaryota > Metazoa > Chordata > Mammalia > Primates > Indriidae > Propithecus > Propithecus coquereli. Next base: position 446,445 of record NW_012151929.1, read on the forward strand.
AGTGCGTGCGTGATGTCTGGCAGTAGCTGAGGGGGCAGCTGCCATGCTCAGATTCAGGGTCCCACTGGATGAGGTGCCTAGCCTGAACCCCGTGTTCACCCCACGGCCCCCCAGTGGCGGGTCTAGCCTCCTGAGGAAGTGAAGCATTTCTAGCTAGACTCCTGGGGCAGCCTCTAGGACCAGAGCTGGGATTCCATTTCTCCAGCCTGTCCATGAGTGGGAGTGGGGGGCAGAGGGAGGAAACGTGGGACCTGTGGCCACTCTTTCCAAAAGGCAATCCTTTACAGCTCTGCTCGGTAATACCTGGGAGAAGGGCTGAGCAGTGACAGGATCTGTGGGGGAAAGTCTTTCTATTGGAGGCAGGGATGCGTGCATATGACCTTGGCTCCTGGCCTTCGGTTTATGGTGTCCTGGGGTAGGGCCTCTCCGGACACTCACGTCCTCTGTCCATTAGAGTCAGGAGGAGGCAGAAGCCAGTGCCCTCGCCTGAAGTAGCTGAGTCGGCCACCGGTGCATCCAGCCTGGCACACACAGTCCTCGGTCCAGCCAGGCCTGGCACAGAGCCCCCTCCCAAGGCAGAGTGCCCCCACCCCCATCCAGGGGTCATTCAGGGCACTGGTGTCTTCTGGGGCTGAGTGATGCCAAGGCTGCCCAAGCATGTACCACTGGGCTCTGAGGCCAAGACCCTCACCCCAGAGCCTTTGAAGGAAGGGGGAAAGGACTCATGTTTATTAAGCACCTACTGTGCACTGGGTAGTGTACAATCTCAGGCATAACTGCAGTGAGCTGAGTGTTCCCCGTTTTCCGGATGAGGAAACTGAATCTCTGAGCGGTGATGGAGCAGCCAAGGTCACCCATGATTCAAAGAGGAAAAAGAGCGTGGGGCAGAGCCCAGGAAGAGGCCCGTTCAATCATGAGGGCAGGAAGGCTCAGCACTGCAATACCATGGAGCTCAGGAGGCAGGCTTGGGGGCAGGGAACAGGAGGCTGAGTCTGGGGTCCACCACTATCGCTGAGAGGCCAGGATGGGGGAAAGGCCTCCAGACTGCCAGCCCCCTCAGACACACCTCCCCCACCAGGAAGAGAGAGGACTGTTGGGGGGGTCCCCCCATAAAGCCCTTTCCAGCTGCCTCTCCCCAGCCTGGCCTGCCCTCCAGTGCTTCCAGACATCCCGTCAGCCCAGAGGGGCAGGAGGGGCCATCTTGTCCAGGCCCTGGTCCTGAGCTACCCCCTTCAGCCTCAAGGACAGATGGCTGTGGGTGCTATTTTTAGAGCTCTCCTGAGACAGAGAGTCCAGGGCTCCGTCAATCACCTCTTTATGGGTTCAATCACCTGCACTCTCCGGAAATGGCTCCTTAGCAGCCAGTGCCATGGGCCTCCACATCCCAAGAAACGCCAGGGCACCTACTGGGCATGAAGGTGGAAGAGGAAAACGGGGACATGGGCCCCACCCTTGGAGGGAGGAGAAAAATCATTCTTAGGGCGCCCTCCCCTGAGGGGCAAGGCACAGCCCTGTCCTCCAAGAACCCCCGTCCCAGAGGAGAGTCCTGGCCATATCCTTGGAGATCCTGAGGTGAGGGGCACAGCAGTACCACTGGGGAGCCCCAGCCCGAGGGGGAAGGCACTCCACTGTCCCTGGGATCCCCAGTCTGAGGAGTTCCCAGAACACAGGTACAAAGAGACAGAGTCAAGCCTATGTCCAGTGTGGAGGAGAGACAGCAGAAATAAAAGAGTATCACCCCCTCCAAGGAAAGACAAAAGACGGTGCCCACCCTAGGGTGGGGGGTTGGTGAGAACATCCGTGATCCCAGGGGTCAAGGCCTAGACGAGGACCCTGCCAGCTAACAGAGGCAAGGTTTTCAGAGAGCGGAGGCTGTTTGCTCTTGTGACCCACGGCGCTAGCCAGGGTGCTGATGAGGGGTTTCTAGAGCTCGGATCCCGGGCCTAGAGGTGAAGGAGCCTGAGAGATGCCCGCAGGGAAACTGATGTCTCTGGAACCCCCTCATGCCCTGGGGAGTGTGGGGTCTGCGGACACATGGGAGGAGAGGAGAAACAGTGCAAAAGCTAGATGGCAGAGGCGGTGGCCGAGATTCAGGCTACAGCCTCTGAAGAAGTCACTTCCCCATCTACCTTTAGAGCCAAAGCAAATGGGCCCGAGGTGGTCCCTCAGTGCAGACCAGGAGCCAGCCCTGCACATCCTCACAAACCCTCCCTATCCATCACACCCCTGCCCTCCAATTCCACTCCCCAGTTACAGGGCAAGCTGATTGGTTCATTAATCACCGCCTCCTCAGGGAAGACTTTATTAACTTGTTGATTAGCGGGGAGGATGTCTCAGCCCTCGATCGATGGGCTCAGCTTCCCCCCACCCCCACCCCACCACAATTATTGACGCATGACTCAGTTGCCATGAGACATGTCTGGGCGGTAGGGCTGACATCTATGAAGGGAGAAACTTCAGAAACGATTGTTATTGTAGACTTGAGACGAGGACCTGCCTCCACCTTATCTCTGAAGGGTAGTGGGACAGAAGCGCTGGGGTCCTCATTCTCAGTGCACCTAGCAAGGCCACCCCCCTCAGGGGGCCATGGACCTGGGCTCTGGCCCACCACTTCCCTTGCCCAGTGGGCTCAAGGGCCACTCATTGAGATAGGGTGGCACATGCCACTCATCCCGAATGCTTAGAATTCTGCACCTTAGAATTCTAAGGGTATAGTGGGTACGGTGAGGCCCACCTACACCCACTCCCCCCACACAGGGCCTCTCTTTGATACATCGTGCTCCGAGCAGCTCTGGTCCACTGCCTCCCACCCTGAGGCAGAGCCTCATTCCCAGGGTCCTGCAGACAGCAGGTTGTCATTCAATCCTCATTCAACATGCACTTGTTAAGCCCCTACTGTGTGCCAGGCAGTGATCTAGGCACTAGGGCAGAGCAGTGAACAAATAGGCAAAATCCCTGGCCTCGTGGAGGTCACATTCAAGTGGCAGGAAATAGAAAATAAACAAGTAAGCATGAAGTGTGTCTGTTAAGTGCTATAGGAAAGTCAGGGCATCAAGATTGGAGAGTGTTGGGGTTTGGGGGGCCTATTATACATTGGGTGGTCAGGGAAGGGCTCACCTATAACGTGGCAGTTGAGGGAAGTGAGGAAGCAAACCATGAGGCTGCTTTGGGAAGAGTGCTCCAGGCAGGCGCCCGAGGCGGGAGCGTGCCGGGCAGTTTGAGGAGTAGCAAGGGGCCCTCGCGGCTGGAGTGCAGTGAGCAGTGGAGTCAGAGGAGACAAGATCAGGGAGGCAGCAGGGGATGCATCACGCAGGGCCTCGTAGGCTGCTGTAAGGACTCTGGCTGTGGCTCAGAATGGGATGAGAGGAGGAGGGAGCTATGTCCAGACAGCAGCACAGCGCTCTGCCTGCCATGTTGAGAACAGAAGCAGGGCGAGGTCAGAGGCAGGGCGGCCAGTTAGGAGCCCATTGCAATAAATAACTCATCCAAGAGGTAATGGTGCCACATGCGCGTACACAGTCCTCACAGCGGCAAATGTCCCACACGTGTTTAACTCAAGAACAATTCCCACTTATGTCCATCCAGTACTGACATCTAGTTTTCATCACGCTGAAACAATTGGCTGGAGAAGACAGTGTAAAATCCATGGATGTCTAGGGCAGTTAGGCTGTGGCTCTGTCTGTCTCTGATTGTCACACTCCCCCTTTATTAGCCAGTCCATGTGAAACTACCTACCTTTATTACTGACCACAGCCCAGGAAAACATTGGCTACTGTGACAGTACTTATAGAAAAATGCAAGCATGTTCATTTCAGCGTGAGCGTAAATGTCCTCTTTCTTGAAAATGCTCTTTTTCTGGCTCTGCATAGATTGAAGAATAACCAGTTAACACTGAAAAACAGCCACATCTTTCCAGAGAGGTATTAGCCACATTCGAGTAGGGAGGGGCATTCTCTATTTCTCACAATTTGTCATCATACTCAAAGTACCACGGAGGCTCTGTAAGTGAGCTGTACAAACTGTGTCACACGGTGGATTCTGGTTACATCTTGGAGATGGGTTGGGAGACAGTGATGCCAAGGAAGAAGGATTTTCACTTTTTTTCGAGACAGGGTCTCTAGCTGCTGCCCAGGCTATAGTGCAGTGGTGTCATCATATTTCACTGCAACCTCAAACTCCTGGGCTCAAGCAATCCTCCTGCCTCAGCCTCCCAAGTAGCTGGGACTACAGGCGCATGCCACCACGTCCAGCTAATTTTTAAATTTTTTGTAGAGACAGGGTCTTGCTCAGGCTGGTCTTGAACTCCTGGCCTCAAGCAATCCTCCCAGCTCAGCCTCCCAAAGTGCTGGGATTACAGGTGTGAGTCACCGCACCCAGCTGATTTTCACTTTTTATGGTAGGAGTTCTCCTGGGAGAACCCGCTCCCTTATGTGAAGTTTCTGTGAAACATAGTGACAGATACCTGTGACACAGTGCATGCTCCAGGCTCAGTCTTCTCTCTAGAATAGGGGTCAGCAAACTCCTGTAAAGGACGAGATAATAAATACTTTAGTCTGTGTGGCCACACAATCTCTGTTGCAACCACTTGACCCGGCCATTGTAGCCTGAAAGCAGCCACTGAATACACAAAACCACGAATGGGTGTGGCTGTGCTTCAATAAAACTTTCCTTATGGATATTAAAAGTTTGAATTTCATATAATTTTCATGTCACATTATTCTTTTTTAAAATTTTTTTCAATCGCTTAAAACTTCAACCACCTTCTAAGCCATTCCTAACCCAAAAGACCTATGAAAACAGGCCCACAAGGCCATAGTTTGCTGACCCTGGGTCCAGAAAAGCAAGTACTTCAGCTGCCTCTGTCTTGAGTTGTCTGCTTCCCAAGAGTCAGTTGGGTGTGTTCCTAGCTTGTTTATGTCAGGTGTATTTATCATTGTAATTGCAGAATTCAATTAAATATTACACAAACTGATGAAATATGAGTGCATAAGGAATTGTTCGCTTGAATACTCAGTTGAATGCTTTGGAAAGACTAAACACAGATTTTCTGAAAGTTTGCATTAGATGCAAAAGATAACTATGAAATATTCAGGGAAAATCCTAAAACTCTGGAGGCATTCTGCAGCAGATTGCTTCACAAGTGTCTTTAAGTTTAAAGAAACTGGAAATAGTATGTGATGAATTGTGGGATTGTGGGTATGATTTAAGCAAGAAGGTGAAAGGGAAACTCGAGTCAGGAGACCAAAGAAAGATCAGTGCCTGAGTGTGCATTTACGTGTCTGAAGTCCAAACAAAATGACTACGGCCTGTATGTGCCTAGTTTTATGATTGTCCACCTTATCTGACTGTTTCAAAAGACTGGTCAATGACCTAGACGAGCATATGTCAAAACAAGGGCTTCTCCAGTACTTTACATATTTTTATAGGGTGTATATATTACTTTAATAACTTCTAATAAAGATTTTTATTTTAATAAAAATTCTAATAAAGAATTTTTAAAAATCAGTAAAGATAAAATGTTGGTGTATGTTGTGAATCCTGGGATCAGATACTTTGAGGGGCCCTGGGCTGCGGCCCCCCAGGAGCTCTGTGCACAGCCCCCCCACACACACAAGTGCTCCTGTTCTTAGGGAGGAGCCTCCTGTCAGAGTCTGAACCTTCTCAGGGCCCAATAGTCACAGAGCCCTGTGCCGCTGGTGCAGAAACCCAAGTCCTGAAAGAGGTGCAGATTTTGAAGAAATAGTTATAACCTGTGCCAGACAGTCAGCTCCCTGGTTCACCAGGCCATTGTGGACTTGTGCCTTTGTGACTCCTGGTACTCATGTGGTGCCTGCACGTCGTGGGCTCCTAGGGAACAGTTGTTGAATCAATCAATCAACAAGCGAGCATATTAGTTAAGATATTGGTGCAGCTGCCTTAATAGAGACCAAATAACAGTAGCTTAAATACCACAGATGTTTGTTTCTCTCTCATGTAAGGCTCCAAGCTGGCAGATAGTGCATGGGGTAGGGTGGCTATCTTTTAAAAGTGAGGTTATAAGTCCAGGTGCAGTGGCACACGCCTCTAGTCCCAGCTACTCGGGAGGCTGAGGCAGGAGGATCGTTGGAACCCAGGAGTTTGAGGATGCAGTGAGCTGTGATGACACCACTGCACTCCAGCCCGGGCAACAGAGCAACACCCTGACTCTAAAATAAATAAATAAAATTTAAAAATAGTATTTGTCACTTTCTCTCAAATGCTTTTTATCTCTTTTTTCATTTCTTTTTTATTTTTTCATCTTCTATTTCTCTTAGGGCATTAATTGTTATATCTATTCACTATTTTGTTCTTTCTAGGTTAGTCTTTATTTCTAAATTGTTTTCTTTTATTTCTAATCTTTCTTGAATTCTGTCACCTCATTCTAACTCTGATTTATCAAAGTTGTATGTCTTTTAGCTCATTCAAAATAGCGCACTACAGTTTGGATCTCTTGAGCACGTATACATGTTTCCATTGTCTGCAGGGCTGTTACTGCTCCTTATTCTTTTTTCTAATAATAGTTTTGTATGGGATTTGATCTTAATACTTTATGTTGCTAATTTTTATGTGAAACTAACTTTCCTGAACTTTTTTTTTTTTTTTGAGTTAGGGTCACCCAGGCTGGAATGCAGTAGTGTCATCATAGTTCACTGTAACCTCGAATTCCTGGGCTCAAGTCACCATCCTGTCTCAGCCTCCTGAGTAACTGGAACTACAGGTGTGCACTAGCACACCCAGCTAATTTTTTTTTTGTAGAGACTGGGTCTCATTGTGTTTCTCAGGCTGGTCTTGAACTCCTGGCCTTAAGCGATGCTCCCACCTCAGCCTCCCAAAATGCTGGGATTACAGGTGTGAGCCACCATGCCCAGCCTTCATTTTTCTTTTCTTCATTCTCTCATGCCACAGTGCCCACACAATTCCATGTTAGGGGCAGTGGTGACAGTAGTATCAGTGGCTGCAGGGGCCCACGGATACCCGACACTGAGGAAGGGGAATCTCCAATCAAAAGAGTTGTGGTCCCAAGAGGGTGGGCAAAATTGCTTTTTGTCTCTCTATGTCCTCCTTCCACTTGGCCCTGAACAAGGGCACAGTCACAGCAAGTGTGCAGCGGAGCAGGTACCTAGAAAAGAAATAACATTGATTTTACGCAATCTCTCCCAGAAAATAGAACAAGAGCAAATACTCCCTAACTCATTTTATGAGGCCAACATTACCCTGAGATGAAACTAAACAAAGATATTTTAAGGAAACAAAACTACAGACCAATCTCTCTCATGAACATAGATGTAAAAATCCTCAACAAAGTATTAGCAAATTGAACCCAGGGGTATATAAAAAGAAATATATGCTACAGTCAAGTGGGCAATATTAGAAATATTGACAATTAGAAGGGCTGAAAGGATACAGAGCAGCTGGAATTCTTGTCTATTGACGGCAAAAATACAAAACATTTTGGCGCTTTCTTCTAAGTTAAACATATCCTTACGTATGACCCAGGAATCTCACTCAGGGTATTTACCCTAGAGAGATGAGTATGTCCACACAAAAATCTGCACACAATGTGTATAACAGCTCTATTCATCATTTCCCAAAACCAGAAGCAGCCCTAGTGTCTTTCAATGGGTGACTGCATAAACAAACTTTGGTACATACATTGGAATATTTACTACTCAGCAATAAAAGGAAATGAACTATTAACACACAGAACAAGTTGGACTCATCTCAAAGGCATTAGGAGTGGAAAAATCCTGTCTCCAAAAGTTAGGGATAACTTTTCTGAGTAATAGTTTCTAAAAAGGAATGCACTATTAATCGAGAACAAATTGGATTAATGTCAAAGTCATTAGGAGTAAACAAAGCCTGTCTCAAAAAGGTGCACACAGTATAATTTCATTTACATGACATTCTCAAAAAGATAAAATTACAGTGATGGAGAACAGATTAGTGGTTGCCAAAGATTAGGGGTGAGAGGAGTGACTACAGGTTCAGCACGAGGAAGTCCTTTGGAGGGATGCAGTTACCCTGCATCCTGATTACAGTGGTGGTTACAGGAATCTATAACGCGTTCAAAATCACAGAACTGTATACTTGCAATAGGAATCAATTTTGTTTTATGTTACTTTTAAAAATCACTTTTAATTATTTCAGCTGGGTGTAGTGGCTCACGCCTGTAATTCTAGCAGTCTGGGAGGCCGAGATGGGAGGATTGCTTAAAGTCAGGAGTTTGAGACCAGCCTGAGCAAGAGTGAGACCCCTGTCTCTACAAAAAATAAAAAAATTAGCTCGGTGTGGTGGTGTGCACCTATAGTCCCGGCAACTTGGGAGGCTGAGGCAAGAGGATTATTTGGGCCCAGGAGTTTGAGGTTGCTGTGAGCTATGATGACACCACTGCACTCTAGCCAGGGTGAGTGAGACCCTGTCTCAAAAAAAAAAAATTATTTCTAAAATGCTTAGAACAGTGACTGGAAAACAGTAAGCTTTCAAAAGCTGTTTGTTATTTAAAGATAAATAAATTCCTGGCGTCTTAGGCGAGGCACTCTGCCTATATTAGAAACACCTGATAAATGCCCATGGGCGGCTACTGAGAGACAGGAGTGTGTCTGGGTTCACCGGGATTTGTACCTTTCATGGGTCACATCCCAGGTGATGTTCCCAGATGCTTCTGTGCAAGCAGAAGAGATTTGGAGATCATGGAGATTTGCGATCATCCTGCACGAACAGCCCAGCAGAGGGTGGGAGGGAAGGGGCAGGCGGTGGGGGGCCGGTCCATGCCAGTGTGGCACCTTTGGAAGGAGGCGCCCATGGTAGCTCAGAGCCCAGCTCCAGAGTCAAACAAAACCTGGTTCAAACCCTGCCTCAGTGGCTCACCAGGTCTCTGTGACTTGAGCAGGTTGTTTTATCTCCGAGCCTCAGTTTTGTCATCTATGAAAAGTAGGCTGTAAAGTGTAAAAGGCTAGGAGGGTGTAAGGAGATAATGGCTGTCAGGTGCTGGGGACTGTTACCGCTCATTGTAAGTGCCCAGTAACATGCTACGTTTTATTGCTATTGTTGCAATAAAAGCACTGGCAGGATACACCTGTGGACGGTGGGTTGCCTTTTGTTATGGGATTTTTAGCCCCAATATTTCATTATGAAAATGTTCCAAGTTACAGCAAGTTGAAAAAGATTGTTCAGCGAGTGTGTTGGTGAGATTTAAGATGCTTCTTTCTTTCTTTTTGCTTATCCATACTGTATATTTTTCTACAGCAGACATATATTACTTGGGTAATTAAAAATAAATACCGGGAAGGGAAAAGAAAAAAATAAGTTAAACAGAGCAGGACCAAGGACAGAGCCCCGTGGTGCACCGCCACCACCTCCTGCTGGGCTCAGCCGAGATGGTCTCTAGAACCAGCATCTCATCTAATCAGAAATTCTCCCAGCCGGCCGAGGCGGGTGGATCGCTCAAGGTCAGGAGTTCGAGACCAGCCTGAGCAAGAGCAAGACTCCGTCTCTACTAAAAAATAGAAAGAAATGATCTGGACAACTAAAAAAATATATATAGAAAAAAAAAATTAGCCGGGCATGGTGGTTCATGCCTGTGGTCCCAGGTACTCGGGAGGCTGAGGCAGGAGGATCGCTTGAGCCCAGGAGTCTGAGGTTGCTGTGAGCTAGGCTGACGCCACGGCACTCACTCTAGCCTGGGCAACAGAGTGAGACTCTGTCTCAAAAAAAAAAAAAAAAAAGAAAGAAATTCTCCCAGCCGTTGAGCCGTTTCGCCCACACACCACTGTCGTGTCCATAGCATGTCAGGAGAGATTTTGCTGAGTGCCTTGCTGAAGTCCAGACACAAGAAGCTCCTGGCACCCCCACCCCCCATTAAATAACTCCATCAACGGAGAAAATCAGATGAACAGAGAGTAACCTGCTCTTAGTGGTTTCTGAGCATGTCTTTCCTTTGCACATACTTAGAAACCCAGGGGCTGTGGAAAAGGTACAAATTCTTGAGTCAGCCTGTTCTGAGTTTGAATCCCACTTGCATTTCTCACCTATGTGACTTTGGGAAAGTTGCCTGACCTCTCTGATCCTCACCGTAAAGAGGGAATGATAAAGCACATTTCACAGGCTTCTTTTGACAACTATAACCATGGATATATCTGCATACATCTCCCTTCCCTACCAAACCGTGGTCCCCTCAGGGAGGAGGCTGAGGGCTTCCTGTCTCTGTGCTCCGGTGCTGTGCAGCCCGCGGCCCTCGGCGGGGCGGGGGTGGGAGGGGGCAGATGATGAAGCAGCAGAGACTCATTTACGCAGTCACTCGTTAGCAGCTTCATTAGTCCCAAGGGCTCTGTGGAAAGCCATTAGCTGTGACTCAGTCTGTGCCATCCATCAGAGCGGGGGTGGAAGGTGACAGCAGAGAGAGGAGAAAACAGGAAAATGACCCACTCCCGCCCTCGGGCCGCCTCCCAGGGAGAACAAGGCCTAGGACCAGCGAGGTGGAAACTGGGTTCTGGGGACCTCTCCCGGACACCCCCCCCACCAAAACTCCTCACCTCCTACAGGACGAAGGGGGGTGCTGCCCCCAGCTGGGGACACTGGCTGCAGCCTGTTCCCATGCTTTTCCTCCCAACCGCACGCCGCTGACCTGCCCATTCCTGGCTCGGCATTCGTGGCCCTCCCTGCTCCCATCTTCCTGAGCCCCTCTGTCCACTTTCTTCCACTCCTTCGCCCCACTCTCTCTGTCTCCTCAGCCCAGCTCTGGGGTCCCTTGAAACTGTGGCACAGTGGCAGAGCCTTCTCTGCCCACACGCGTCTTCCTGCGTGGAGTCCCCCCTTCAGAGTTGGGGCTATTCAGGGAAACCGGGTGAAGCTGCCCTCCCAGAGCCCAGAGCTCCTGCATCCGCCACCCGCCGTCGTGGCGATTCCTCCACAACAAGGGTCCTTAAGTGGGCTCCTCGGTGGGCCTCAGGGGCCTGTGAAGCCCTTAAGGTTGCATGGCAAGACTCGTGGGACAGTGCGCCTTTCTGGGGAAGAGTGTCCATGGCTCCCATGAATACTTAGAGCCCCCCAGCCTCTCCTCCAGATCTCCTCTCTCGTGGGTGCGGCTCAGTGCGTGGGGAACTGTACCCCTCACCCCTGCCCCAATTTGGGTCTATGCCTCAGAGAGAAAGGCAATGAACTTCTCTATAAGACTTGTTTGTAAATCACGTTCACTGTTTTGTTTGTTTGTTTGTTTTGCTTTTGAGACAGGGTCTTGCTCTGTCACCCAGGCTGGGGTGTTCTCTGTCACTCGAGCTGAGTATAGTGGTGTGATCACAGCTCACTGCAGCTTTAAACCCCTGGTCTCAAGGATCCGGGCCTATAGGCACTCACCACCTCACCTGCCTGATTTTTCTATTTTTTGGAGAGATGAGGTCTCGCTATGTTGCCCAGGCTGGCTTTGAACTCCTGGGCTCAAGCAATCCTCTCACCTTGGCCTCCCAAAGTGCTGGGATTATAGGCGTGAGCCACCATGCCCGGCCTCACAGCCATTTTTAAAATTTAATTCTTGCAACCACACTAAGGTAGGCAGGGATTGCTATTTGTAGAGGTCACTTCCCACCCCCATCCCTAGCTGCACACCTGTGAGGTCCCTTCCCTGTGCTCCTGGCAGCACAGGCCTCAACACCCTGTCTCAGAGGGACTGAGGTATTTGTCCATCTGCCCCCTAAACTATGGGCACCCTGGACAGTGCCTTCATCTTATCCCTCTCCATCCTGAGCTCCCCGCACAGGCCAGGCCAGGGAAGAGACTCAGTAAGTGTGTAGTGGATGAAGACAGGCATGAGTCCCCATTTCACAGACAAGAAAATGAGACACAAAGAGGTAAAGTGACTTGTCTTGCCTGAGGTCTTGCCTGTCTTGCCTGTCTTGCCTAATCTTAACTTGCTGGACCTGCGCCCATAGCACAGGCCTGGCTCCCCAGCCCTGGGCAGATGGGATGGGGCAGGTGTGTTCTCTGGCCCCTCCTGGTTGTCCCCAATATCTGTTCTTCCCCCATTAGACAGGTAACCCTAGGCTTATCTGACACCGGCCATCCAGAATAAAATATCACACTCCCCAGCATCCCTTACAATTAACTGTGTACATAGGACTAAGTTCTCACCAATGAATTGCAAGTGGAAATGGTATTTGTAATTTCTGGAAAATGTAATTTCTGGAAAATTTAGGGCACCGTAAAGGTATGCTTTTCTCCTGCCTTTTCTTCCTTCCTGTCTGCTGGAATTAACCCCCAGTGGCTGGAGCTCAAGCAGCCATTTTGGACCATGAGGTGATGGCCACACCTTAGGGAAAAGCTTGAAGGATCCTGGGTCCCTGACAATTCACTGCCACACCAGCCTTGAGACAACCTGTGGGCTTTTTACAGAAGAAAATAAAACTTGGTATATTTACGGTAGTCATTTCTAAAGTGTGGCTTCCCTGGAGGTGAGGCCCAGCCGTTTGTGTTTTAACCAGCCCTCCGAGTGACCCTGACGCATGCCAAGTTTGAGCCTGGTTTAAGGCATTGTTACTTTGAATTTTTCTTTACTTACAGCTGCACTGAATCCCAGCTGCTAAAACATCATGGGAAACAGGGCTTCCAGACAAGGGCTGCACTAGCCTACACAGTATCTCCATGGGGGAAAAAAATCAAGCACTTCTTTCTCTAACAAAAAAAAATTTTTATATATATAATGGAATATAATTGCACGACCTGGAAAAACAGCAGCAGGCCAGCCTGGGGGCACAGGCACGTGACTAGCCAGATGAGGCCCAGGATAGAGGAAGGGGAAGGAGAGAGTTTAATCAGTGGCACACAGCTTAAATTCATCCAAATGATAGCTCCACAAATGTTTAAAATTTTTTTTTCCGACTTTTTTTTTTTTTTTTTTTGAGACAGAGTCTTACTGTGTTGCCCGGGCTAGAGTGCCGTGGCGTCATCCTAGCTCACAGCAACCTCAAACTCCTGGGCTCAAGCGATCCTTCTGCTTCAGCCTCCCGAGTAGCTGGGACTACAGGCATGTGCCACCATGCCCGGCTAATTTTTTCTATATATTTTTAGTTGTCCGATTAATTTCTTTCTATTTTTAGTAGAGACGGGGTCTCGCTCTTGCTCAGGCTGGTCTCGAACTCCTGAGCTCAAACAATCCGCCCGCCTCGGCCTCCCAGAGTGCTAGGATTACAGATGTGAGCCACCGCGCCCGGCCCCGATTTTTTATTGAAGACTAGCACACTACACTAAAGTGCACATCGTAAATGTTCAGTTCAATGGGTGTACACAAACTAAACACATCAGTGCAACAGCACCCAGCTTCAGAATCAGACACAGCACAGCCCCTGACGTCCTTGTCCTGCCCTCTCCCCTCCCGTCACTTCCCTGCTGAGGGGGACCATTGTTCCTGATTGCTAACACATAAATGGAATCACACAGCAAATATTCTCTTAGGTCCAGTTTCTCTAGCTGAACATTGCGAAATTCATCCATGTTGTGTGTAGTTATGGTTTGTCCATTCTCGTCTCTGTATAATATTCTGTTGCGTGAACAGATCACAACTTATTTATCCACTCTCCTACTGATGGGCATTGGGGGTGTTTCAGATTTGGGGATGTTATGATTGCTGTGGCTATGAACATTCTTGAGAGTATCTTTTGGTCAACATATGCACACATTTCTGTTGAGTCAAATATGTAGGAGTGGAATTGCTGAGTTATAGGGTAGGTATATGTTAAAATTTAGTAGATGTGGCTAGTTTTCCAAAGTGGCTGTACCAATTTATACTCCCACCAGCAGTGTGTGAGAGTTTTGGCTCTGCATCCTTGCCAATACTTGGTATTTCCTGTTTCATTTTGTTTTTCTCATTTCACCATTCCAGTGGTCATGCAGTGGTGTCTCATTGTGGTTTTAACTTGCATTTGCCTGATGATTAATCTAGTAGAGAGTATCTTTTCAAATGTGTATTGACCATTTGGTTATGAATTGCCTGATCGAGCCTTTGTCCATTTTTCTATTGAATTGTCTACCTTTTTCTTATTGATTTATAAAAGTTCTTTATATATTTTGGCTATGAGTCCCTCACAAATATCTTCTCCCACTCTGTGGCTTTCCCTTCCATTCTCTTAAAAGTATGATCAATACAGTCTAAAGTATCAACTTCCATAAACATTTGAAATCAGCAGCCAGAACATATGCATCCTCTCGGGAATTAGATGAAATCACCACTTCAAGAACAACTTCCTAGCTCTGTCCAGCTCTGCCCAGGGGAAGTCCCTAAGCCCTGCCCACCTGTGCACCGGGACCCACACTGTCACCCGTACACATCACCACCCCCAACTCTGAAAGTCAAGTCAAAACTGATTGGCAGGCACCCCCACTTCAGAGTGGATGGGCTGGGAATCCCATCTCTGAGAGTGTCAGGCCAGCAGGAGGAGCCACCTCAGAAGTCTGGAGCACGGCTGGGATGGGGTAGGAGCCTTTGTACATGTGTGAGTCAGTGAGCTTGTTTTCTCCCTCATGGCCCTGAGTGTCTGTGTGGGTTTTTGTAAGAGGGATCTCCCCTACTGATTCAGGGAGGACAGTGCACATTCACGTACACTGCTCTACGCCTGCAATGTGAACTGTGCCCTGAGATGTGATGCTCTTGTGCAGTGCACAAACTGAACACCTGTACTTGGCAGGCTCGCTTTCAGGCAAGAGTCAGGCAAAAACCAGAGAAAGAGTTTAGCCAAGGTTGTGGTGGAGGTAGCAGGCGAACTGGGGAGAAAAAAAGCAGATTTGGGTATGTGGTGGGAACAGACATGACTGGACAGGATGCTACAGGACAGGACTGGACAAAGTCTTTCAAGCTAATGAGATGTCATGTCATTAAGGCTTATGCCTGAAGCTGGGCCAGGCTACATTCTGTGCTCAACTGGGTGCCCAAACCTGATGCCTGTGATCAGGCTACGTTCCGTGGGCTTCTCTGGTCTGGAGGCAGCTGATCATTTTGTCCTGGATAAGAGGGTTTCTTCCTCAGATGACCGTTGGTAAGGAGTGTTCTAAGGAGAAAAAGGAGGGAAGTGGCCCCAAGTCTGTAGCCCCTAGCAGCATGTTGGGGTCCAGAGGCAGCTGGAGTAGAAGACAGGGACTCAAAGAGAGCTTTGGGGGTGGAGCTGACCCCTGGGATGAAGGTAGCAGTAAGGGGGTGCTGGTGGCCTCCCAGTGGCTCTACTACCCTGGCCTCTGCCTGATGTTGCTCAGTTCTAGGGTCTGCTCAGTGTCCCACAGACCCAGCCCTGCCCAGACTGAGGAAGCCCAAGCCTCCTGCTTCTGCGAAGCCAGGGGTCTGGGTGCCTGTCCCCCAGGCGAGGAGAGTGAGACGTCAGGGAGCTGTGGGCAGGGAGCAACCTGGCTAGAGGGAACATTGCTGGGAGCAAGGGCTGTGCCCTGAGGGCTCCCCGAGGTCGCTCAACGCACACACATCATGGGAAGCTCCCGCAGACACCCACCAGCGCGCCCGCTGCTCGCATCCCGCAAGCTCAGCACCCACTTCCCACCCTCAGGGCCTCAGGCGCGCACGCGCGCCCGTGTCCACACTCCCGCGCGCTCGTGCGCTCGACAGCACCCGGGGCTCGGTCACAGCCCCACGCCCCCTCTCCGACGTCGTCGTGACCGCCGCTGTCACACCCCAGCCCGCCCCTGCGAGGGGTCGCCGCAGCGCGCGAAGGGGGCCGCGTGTCCGGTGCCATCCCCGGCCTGAGCGTCCCGAGACGAGCGGCGGCTGTTTGCACAGCTAAGTGGCTTCTGTGTACCCAGCCGGGCGCAGCGGCCGCGGGCGCTTATCTCCCGCAAACACCAAGCCCGGATCCGCCGGAACCGCCGCCCGCAGGCCCGGACGCCCTTATCGCGCGCGCTTATCCGCCCATCGCTGATAAGGAGGCAGGGCGGCGGGGCGGCCACTCCCCAGCACCCCGCCTCGAACCACCCCTCCGGCCCGAGAACTGAGGGGGTCGCTGTCGGGAGCCCCAACCCCGAGGCAGTCGGGACCCTCCCAGGCCCCCGCCCCGGCGGCGCCGCTCCTCGGCGGCCCTGCTCCCTTCCTCTGGGGGCACCCAGGCCCTGGCCTCCAGCCCCGGCTGATCCCGGGACATCTCTGTCCTGGCCTCCTTTCCCTGTGGCCTTCTACACAGCCAGGGCCCCACCTCTGGAGCCTGAGTACCAGCGGGTGGGTGCAGGGGGCTTGTCACGAATCCGTGAACACTACTACCACCACGACCACAGCTGCTACTACCGTCTAACGTGGCTGAGGCTTAACTGAGGCGCAGGCCTGCCTGAGAAGCATTACCGCCATCTGAGCTCATTTTCCCAGCAGTTCAATGACGGAGGCACTGTTGTCCTCGTTTTACAGAGGCGGAAACTGCTTACTTAGATCGAAAACTTTAGGACATGCAGCTGGTCAGTGGCAGGGTGGGGACTTGAACCTGGTGCTGTCTGAACCCAAAGTCTGCGCCTGCCTCCTAAGGCACTAGCCGGTTACTCCAACCTCCTGCATTTACAGATAAAGACACTGTGCGGCAACCTGGAAGGCAGACAGCAGCCAGTCCCCTGTGGGCCACGTCTGTGTCCTGCCCACTGCGTGTGGGTGTCAGGTGCGAGTTGCTCTAAGGTTATTGAAATTGATTGTCTAAGTCTAGACCAGGATCTGGTGGGTGCGTTAAATCTCGATTTTGAGCTTAATTAAATCCTGTCTGGTTGCACGAGATGGTGGCATTGGACATGACTTTGTTTCTCTTTCAAACTTGTAGAAAACTGATCATATGACTTTTATAAGGAAAAAGGAAAGGCCCTTCTGAGTATAAAAACAAATGAAAGAAACATACAGGAAATTTTTATAATTTGACTACATTAAAATTTAACACTGCTCTGTATAATAAAAAATGAAATTAAAGCCACCCCTCAAAACTAAGAAAACATATTCACAACATCAACAACCAAAGAAGCGCTAAGATCTGGAATATAGGAAGGGTACCGGTACATCAACGTGAAAATGACAGACACTTCCACTTTAAAAAATGAGCAAGGACAATGCACAAATGATTAATGCGAAAAATACTTATTCAGTCTCACTATTAATCAAAGAAATGCAAATTAAAACAAAGGGTTCCTTAAAAAACTAAATAAATAGGCCAGGCGTGGTGGCTCACACCTGTAATCCTGGCACTCTGGGAGGCCGAGGCAGGAGGATCGCTTGAGGTCAGGAGTTCCAGACCAGTCTGAGCAAGAGTGAGACCCCATCTCTGCCAAAAATAGAAAAATTAGCTGAGCATCCTGGCTCGAGCCTGTAGTCCAAGCTACTTGAGGCTGAGGCAGGAGGATCACTTGAACCCAGGAGTTTGAGGTTGCAGTGAGCTCTGATGGCGACACTGCACTCTACCCGGGGCAACAGAGTAAGGCTGTCTCAGAAAAATAAATAAATATAAACATTTTTTTCAAAGTTCCTTTTTTTCATTTATGACATTTTTTGCAAAGACATTTTTAAACGATAGTGTCCAGTGCTGCCCAGGCCATAGCAAGCCCCTCTGCAACACTACTGATGAGATTGCTTGAGACTGTCATGCAGGAGGCTGGTTTAGGGTAACAGGTAGCCCCCCTTCAATCCAGGGTTTCCATTTTTGTGAATGTAACTAATGGCCATATGCAGATTAGCACAGGGATGTCCATCCAACAGTGAGGAATAGCATGCCCACAAAGGGAAACAACACAAATTTCCAAAATGTCCAATAACAGATAAATTATAATATATATGAAGGATGTCATATTGCAATGGAATCACTAAAAGTCACATATTAAAAAATGTTAAATGACATGGAAATATTTATGACATATGGTTTCATGGCAGAAAAAGAGTACAAAAAATATACATGTAGAATGATTCCAATTTTATAAAAACTATCTATACAGAGGAAGAAATCCTATAGGGGTATTCTATACATGAAAATGTTAAAAGTGGTTATGTCTTGGGGTGAGATTATAAGTGATTTTTTTCTTTATATTTTCCGTAGGTTTTTTTTGTTTTTTTCTGAGGTAGGGTCTTCCTCTGTCACCCAGGCTAGAGTGCAGTGGCATGATCATAGCTCACTGCAACCTCAAACTCCTGGGCTCAAGTGATCCTCCTGACTCAGCCTCCTAAGCAGCTAGGACTATAGGCGTGTGCCACCAAGCCCAGTTAATTTTTTGTAGAGACGGGGTCTCACTATAGTGCCCAGGCTGGTCTGGAACTCCTGGCCTAAAGCCATCCTCCTGCCTTAGCCTCCCAAAGTACTAGGATTATAGACATGAGCCACCATACCCGGCCAGCCTTCCCTTCTGTAGTTTATATACAGTTTTCAATGAACATTTATTACTTTTATAATCAAAAGAGTTTTAATTGAGAATAATAAAATCAAACAAAAGAAATGAGAACCAAAACTGTGTACTCCATAAAGCATTGTTTCCTCTGTCTTATCCACACTCTGGCTCAGGCTTGGGGTGATACCACCTTCTTGAAGTTTGCTCAGAGGTAGGGGACCCCACTCCATGGGGGCCCCAGACTTCCTGAAAGCTGCCCTCAGGCTGGCCTGCCCACAGGGACTTCTGCCTGCATGCCATCTTGCCCAAAACCCCTTCTTTCCTGCCTCCCCTCTGCAAGCCAGGGCTTTGTTCTGCCCATGGCACGCTGCCTCCTCTCCCCTTGTCTTGTTGTGAGGCCTGAGGACCACAATCTAATGCCTCCCACTCCCCCCGCCCTGCCCCAGCACCAAAGCCCACCCTATGCCCCCTTCCAATGCCCTCTCCTGACCACCTCCCGGTCTGGGCAGGAACGAGGGTGTGTGGAAGGAACTGTGGTCTCTGCAGGGAAGAGGCAGAAGCCAGGTCCAGTGCCTGGGAGAGTGGGGAGGAACAGAGACCAGGATTTGCCAGGATTAGGCAACAGGGTGGGGCACCCTCCCCTCTGCCCGGCCCATAAAGAGGGAAGTGAACGTCTAGGTCTTTCTCCCTTGAAGACATGTTCCCACATGTGTGTCCCGGAGAGATGGCACTGGGCGTGTCTGAGAGGAGGCCAGTGTTCATGGTTCCCCATGGTTCAGCCCAGGACTGGGTCACGCTGTTTCCTGTGGCCTGTGCACCCTGAGTTCCTGTAGCCTTGCAGCTTAAAGGAAAGGATCGTTTGAGTACGGTGACAACAGAGGGCCTGAACTGGAATCCCGGCTCTAGAGCCCACTGGTTCTCAGCAAGCCACTTGCCTCTCCGAGCCTTGGTGTCCTCATCTGTAAGTGCGAAGCCTCATGATAGCCTTGCAAGGTCATTGTGAGGACCACAGATAACAGAGAAAAAACACAGAGTAGGAGTAGGGGGTCCCTTCAATCTTACCCATGCCCGGCCAGGACTCAGAACGGGGGTGGACGCCGGGGCAGCCTGCATGCCCCCCACCTATGTACCTGCGCACGAGGGGGTTCTCAGGCCCAGCTGCCACAAACTGTTTTCTGAATCCCAGCTCTACGTGTGTGTGACACGCTAGGCACATCACTCTGCATTTCACGTTTAATCCCACAGCGATCCTACGAGGTCTGTGTTATCGGCTCCATTTTACTGACAAGCAAACTGGGGCTCGGGGAAGTTAAGCAACCTGCCCAGGGTCCTACAGCAGGTAAACAGCAATCCAGGGCTCACGCCAGATGCCAGCACATTCCTCAGGCCCCTGTGTCCACCCCTCCTCGGGTGGTCAGCACAGATGTGGTGACGGTGGCCCTGAAGCCACATCTCTATTACCGATACTCCCAGACTGGGCAGAGCTCTCCCCTCCCCTGCCCTCATTAATTGTACCGGGAGCCTCCTGAGAAAATGGGGCCTCCCTCCCTCCCTGCCACAGCTCTCTGGCTTAATTACTTCTGCTCCTGGCTGTAATAAATGTCTCTGGGCCCCTGAGACTGGAACTTCATCAGGAGCAGCCGCCTCTGTGACTCCAGGCTGGCCTCCCCTGGCCCTACTCCTTTGGGCCCAGTCCCTGCCCTGGGCTTCAGCTACAAAGGGCATCTGTGCAGGTGAGAATCCAGCCTCTCAGCCTCCCTGCCACCCACGGAATTCAGGCCCGAAGGCCAGCCCATAAGGGATTGGCTCAAATTAGAGGCTGCAGATCCCCACTGCCCCGTCCAGCCATCGGCCCACATGCATGGCAGCAGACAGCTCAGACAGCAGCTCCCCTCATGCCCACTCCCCTGTGGCTGGCAGAAAGAGGCCATTCCTTCCCTTCGCTCAGCCAACCAACACTCACTGGGCACCTGCATTGTGCCAATCCTTGCTCCAGTCCCTGGGAATACAACAGGGAGCAAGACAGACATGGTGTGTGCCCTCCAGGAGCTTATGGTCTAGCGAGGATCACAGCCCTAAAATAAGCAAATGGACAGATAAATACAATTATTTATGAGGAGGGGGAAGTGGGAGCTGAGATCGAGGGTGACAGCTTGGGTAGCAGGGGATGGGCAGGGAAAGATGGCGCATCCGCCTCCATCCCATCCCGTCTAATCCCCATGAGGGAAGTCCTTACAGCAGTCTGTTCTGCATCCCTCATACTTCAACACGGTCTTGCTGGATCATTGCCTCCCGTCACCCACGACTGTGGCCACACACACACCCATCCACCCACCCATCACTAAAACAACCACAGAGAGGAGGGAAGGTGAGCGGTGGGAGTCCCCGAGTCCCCAGGTCAGGAAGGAGGGCAGCAGGGCGAGGACATGCCCTCCCATTTCTGTCTCTTCACCCTTCCACCTGGGTCTCATCCCACCACCAGTCATTGGAATAATTTCCAGGTAGGTTAAAGAGTTAAATGTAAAAATAAAATGAACCATGGAAAAACAGGATGAAGTAGAATTATCAGACCTCTTGGGGGAAGACAGCTTTATGAGCATAAAAGCCCTGGAAGAAATCACAAAGAGAAAGGTCAACAGCCTTGCCCGCATGAGCGTTAACCGAGCATGCATGTAATAAAAGCGTAACTGAAATTACAGATCGGCCCTCCTGTCTCTGCCAAGCTAACTCCTAATTTATCCTCAATTCCGCCGCCCAGGGAATCTTCCCTGACCACCCTGGGCCATCCGCTCTGGGTTGGCTGTTACCCCCAAGTGCCCCGTGGCTCTCAATCCTCTATAAGGGCAGAGATGAAACCATGTTGTGATGGTTGCTTTATACTTCGATCCCCGTAGGCCATGTGCACCTTGACATTTTATTATTTTGATAATCTCCATGCCCAGCACACAGAGATATTTAACACAAAGTAGAACTCAATGTTTTCTTCTTTGTGATGGCTGTTATATTTTCTGGGTGTCTAGCATTTTTTTTAAAATGTGGTAAAATACACATAACATAAAACTTACCATCTTAATTTTTTGAGGCACTGCCATACTGTTTCCATAGCAGCTGCACCATCTTACACTCCCACCCACAGTGCACAGGGGTAACAATTTCTTCCTCGCCAACATTTATTTTCTGGGTTTTCTGAGACTAGCCATTCTGATAGGTGTGGTGGTTTTCAGTTGCATTTCCCAATAACTATTTTTAAAATAGAGTCCATAGACCAAGAAAAATACAGATGGTGGGACACGACAAAGAGTTAATATTTTTTGTATGTAAATGAATATACAAATCTATAAACATTAAGATCCCCCAAAGATAAATGAACAAAAGCACACAACCCCAAATGAGGAAAAACAACTAGTGAGCAATCATAACAGTCACCACCACTGGTAACCTGAAAAGGCAAAACAGGGGGCCACATCTTACCTGGTAAGATTTCCAAAACACAAAGCTCAAGCTCATAGCTGGTAAGAACGCAGGGGAATGGGCACACTGGCTCATTCATGGCTGGTGAGAGTGCACCCTGGCACAACGCTTATGAAAAGCAACTTCATTATGAATATTCATAATATCTATGTACTTTAACCCAGAACTTCAGTTTCTGGGCACTTATTGAAATAAACTCAGTTCAGAGATATATGCACAAAAATGTACACCACAGTTCATTTATAATAGTAAAAACTTGGAAGTATCACAAGTCTCTAATAACAGGCTACTCAACATTAGATTATGAAACATTCCTACAGTGTAACATTATGCAGTCACTTAAAAAATGATTATGAAGTTTATGATATGAGAAACTACGATTTAATGTTAAATGGGAAAAGCTGTATACAAAATGTTACCAGCAACAAGATCTCAACTAGGAAAAAAAATAAGGGTAGTAAGTCTATATAAAAATATACAGGCAGGCTGTGGACCTGTCTCCAGCTGATGGGCTTAGCAAATGCTTCTGTTCTTCATTTGGCTTCCCCGAGCTTCCTCTCCCCACACCAGCAATGTCATTTACACCTTTCACAAACTTTGATCAGATACTCCCTCTTCTGAGTATTTTAAAATATCATTCAATAATATAAGGGAACGTTTTATGCACAAAGCTGCTAATTACAGCATCATGTATAACCATATATAAATTGGATGCTAATCAAGTGTTTAATAATAGGAAACTGAGTAAATAAACAAGGGAATTTTGCTTTTGTTGAAATTTTAGGGAGTCTCTAAAAAGCACAGTTAGGAAGCTTTATGGGTTGACTGAGTCCCCCAAAATAATATGTTGAAGTCCTAGTCCCCACTCAGGATGTGACCCTATTTGGAAACAGGGTGGGTGCAGATGTGATTAGTTAAGGTGAGGTCCACACTGAAGTAGGGTGGGCCCTTAATCCAATATGAGTGGTGTCCTTCTAAGAAGAGGACACACACGCAGGGAGAAGACAGCCATGTGACGACCGAATCAGAAATTGGAGCATGGCATCTACAAGCCAAAGAATGCCGAGGACTGCCAGCAAGCACCACGAGCTCAAAGGGGCAAGGAAGGATTGTCCCTGCAGTTTTCAGAGGAAGCATGTCTCACTTCCAGCTTCCAGACTGCGAGACAATACATTTCTTTTTATTGTCTGGTTTTAAGCTACCCAGTTTGTGGTACTTTGTTATAGCAGCCTTAGGAAACTAATACAGGAAGTAATAAGAAAAATGCTGTAACATCCTAAGTGAGAGATCAGGAAAGTTAATTATAAGTTCACAATAACACAGCCATGTTTAAAAAAAAAGTTTCGACCAGAGGTGGCTCATGCCTGCAATCCTAATACTTTGGGAGGCCAGGGGTGGGCAGGGTTGGGGGGTATTGCTTGAGCTCAGGAGTTTGAGGCTAGACTGAGCAAGAGCAAGACCCCATCTCTACTAAAAAAATCAATAGAAAAAATTAGCCGGACATGGTGGCAAGCACCTGTAGTCCCGGTTACTTGGGAGGCTGAGGCGGGAGGATCACTTGAGCCCAGGAGTTAGAGGTTGCAGTGAGCTATGATGACACCACTGCACTCTAGCCTGGGTGACAGAGTGAGACTCTGTCTCAAAAAAAAAAAAAAAACACCAGAGTTTGGAAGGAAATAAACCAAATGCAAACAACAGCTGTATTAGTAGGCTAGATAGGTTTTGTTTATCCAACTTTCAACATTTTCAGCAATTTTCCTATTACACTTTTTTTTTGGACAAGAAGTAGGATTTATTGGTGGGTGAAAATGAGAGGGCAGCACAGTAGAAGCCCCCATGAGTGCAGGGCCCGCTACTTATCCAGGGGGCCACAATCGGGGATGTATTTGACCCCACAGCCATCTGGGATGAGCCGTTTCTCAGCCACCATGTCTTCAGATTCATCTTTATTCAACTTGGTAAAGCCCCACTTCTTTGAGATGTGGATCTTCTGGCCGTCAGGGAACTTGATCTTGGCCCTGCTGTCGAACGGCCTCAATCACATGCTCCTCGTTCTGCAGTTTGGTGCAGATGGACATGATGACTTGGCCAACGTGAACCCTGGCCACGGTGCCCTGGGGCTTTCCAAAGGCACCGCGAATACCTGCCTGGAGCCTAGAGTGGGGACAGCACAAGGTCTGACACATGAACATATATCAAAAGGGACTATCTCCAAGGTCCCTTAGAGGAACCCCTACAACAACAGGCTGCACACACTGCCAAGGCACACCGGCCCCGTAAGGAAAGGAGCACGGTCGGCTTAACTGGCTGCATATACATTATTTTTATAATGGAAAAGTTTTATTTAAAAAATAATAAGCATACTCTGAATAATAAGTATACAGTAACGAGTGTACCACCAGCCCCTCGTTTCCTTCCCACGGCCAGGCCCCTGGTCTCTCTGTCTGCGCTCTGTTCCTTACCTTCCCACCTTCCCAGTGCCCAGCGGGAATCAGGTCACGCCCCTCCTCAAAATCCTGCGGTGGCTCCCCGGGTCTCCTTAACCCACACCCCACCCCCGGCCTGGCCTCAACCTTCCCTTCTGCTTTGCCCTTTCCCCTCCCCTGCCCTGCCCCACCACGCCGACGGGCAAGTGGGCGAACTTCCCCTTGGCTTCCTCGAGCCTGAGCCGCAGCAACCGTAAGACAGGGGCGAAGCCTCTCCCTGCTGAGAAGATGGGAAACGGAGGCTCCCTGGAGAGGAAGGAAAGTCCTGCACGAAGTCAGCCCAGGCCGGTAGCTGAGGCTGGACTCGAGCCCTCGCGCTCTCACCCAGATGGAGGCAAGGGCTGTGCCCTGTCCCCGCGTCCACTGCCCGGGACACAGGGAGCGCTCCACCAGGTGTCCCGACTGAAGATGCCTGAGGCCCCTCCTCCCGGGCTCAAAGCCTCAGTGCAGAACTCCCTACCTTGGCCCCCAATAAAACCTGCCGCCCTTCTCAACGCCTTTGCCCCTAACTCCCGGTCAGACGGCACCCTCGCTCCCCCACCCCGGAGCTGCTTTTTCGCGGGAGGGGGTTGGGGTATCGGGATGAGAGAGGGCCCTGCATGGGGGCTGGAGGCGCTGGGGTGGGAGAAACGGAGGTGGCGCCGAGAGCGCGTTGGTCGGGGCTGGGGGTGGCCAGGGCCCCGGGGCACGAGGGGACCAGGAGTCGACCCCAGACTCGCCGCCCCAGGCCGGTTCCCGCCAGCACTCGGGTGGATGGCTTTACCTCGCGGATCCGGCACCGCAGGCGGACCTGACCCGGCCAGTCCGGGACTCCCGGGACGTCGTACCGCGTGGCCGGGCCGGCATCGCCCCCTGGTGGCAATTGTTTGCAATTATAACGTGGGGCGCAAAGTGGAATCCGCCTCCTTTATCCACTGAGGGCCGGAGGGGTATTTTCGGGTGTGGGCCTGCGCCCTGAGTTCTGAGTCCAGGAGGCTAAATATTCATCCTTAGGATATTTTCCTGCTACCCCACAATCCCCCACCCACACATTAACCTTACTCTGGGATGTGAATATATTAGGTTGAACCGTATAGAATTTCCATTAGTTGACTGTTTTTGACACAAAAAAAATACCAAAGAGACAGATGAACTCTACTCCACACCTCACTGTCCCACACGCGCAGACATGCAACCCCTCTACACACTCCTCTCTCCTCCGGGGAGCACACAGATGGATAGGAGCGGTATGGAAAAGCCACCTGGCACCACACTACCTTCACCCGCAGCCCGCGCAACTCCGCAACCCCGCACGGCCATAAACACTCACACACAACACCCCTCGATCACTGGCTCCACCCCGGCACCTTCGGTCCCCCTCTCCCTGCCTCCTCTGCCTCCAGCTCGCTAGGGTCGCCCCACATAACACCGTGGACACACTTTGGGTAATGAGACTTTGCTTCCTTCTCCTGCCACAGTTCCTCCAGGAGTTCCAGGCCACGGCCATCCCAGGCCCCTCCCCCACCCCTGCCTTCTGGCCTCCCCACCCGACCCCCACCACCCACTGCAGACGTCACTGAGGAGTGAGGGCAACGGCCGTTTTTCAGTCTCTGAGGCATTCACACTGTGGGCTGCCCCTTCCTTCACCCCGTCACCACCCATGGATTCTGGGGGACTCCTGATGGGCTCCTACCTCCAAGCCCCTCCAACGTCTCCTCCATTGTGGGCTTCTGTTTCTACAGCCCCTTCTGGCAACTCGTGCCCACCCCCAGTCCACCGGGAGTACGTACACTCAGGGGCTTTGTCCATCACCTCCCCAGGACCTCTTCTGCCATGACCTCTCTCCTGAGCTTCATGCCCCTTTTCCAATTGTCTGCTGGGAAGCTCCACCTGTGCGCTTGAAAGCACCTTCCCTCCGCTAGTCTAAAACCAGCCTCCTAGGAACTCTGTAATAACGGTAACGCCTACTTCATGGAGTTATTGTGAGAATTAAATAAGTTAATATATGTTGCACGCTCAGAACAGAGCCTAGGGAAAGTTGCTACTATTAATTTCAGGACAATAGCTCTTCCTAAGTAACCCCAATCCCCAGAGATTGTAAACTGAGGTAAGATCCTTCCTATCATAGGGTTATGGGCAAATTCTTTCTTCTCTCTTTTCTTATCCTCTCCTCCCCGCCTTCCTACTCCTCCCCCTCCTTCTTCTTTCTCTCTCTCTCCCATCCCCCTCGTGTTTGTTTGTTTGTTTGTTTTCCTAATCATCTCAATGAGAAGGTCTCTATCAGGTGCTAACCTGTCTTTCCTCTCTCTTACACAGCTGAAAATCTCTTCCTTTCAATCCCCAAGGCAGCCAGAAAGAAGCAGGGAGTAGGGAGACCCCTGCTGGACAAGAGGCTCATGGAACACTAGGAATTGAATTTTTTTTTTTTTTTTTTTTTTTTTGAGACGGAGTCTCCCTCCATGGCCCTGGGTAGAGTGCAGTGGTGTCATTGTAGCTCACAGCACCTTCACTCCTGGGCTCAAGTGATCCTCCTGCCTCAGCCTCCCAAGTAGCTGGAACTACAGGCACACACCACCATGCCCAGATAATTTTTTCTATTTTTAGTTGCCCAGCTAATTTTTTTTTTTTTCTATTTTTTAGTAGAGACAGGGGTCTCCTCTTGTTCAGGTTTCTCTGGAACTCCTGAGCTCAAGCCATCCTCCCGCCTCAGCCTTCCAGAGTGCTGGGATTACAGGTGTGAGCCACTGTGCCCAGTCTCGAATATCCTTTGTGTTCAAATTCCCCTGATTATCTAATTTTTTTATAGCTTGTTTGAATCAGAATCCAAATGAGGATTAAAAGAGACTTCTAAAATACACCTTTTATGTCCATCCTTCCTTTTCCTACTCTCTTCATTGCAATTTACTTATTGAAGAAATCAGGTTGCTTGTCCTATAAATTTTCCCACAGTCTGAATTTTGCCAACTGCGTGCCATGAAGAACTTTACCTCTTCACTACACTGCAAGGAGATTAAGTTTTATTCCCTTTCCCCACTTTGCAGGTGAGAATCCTGAGGCTCAGAGAAGGTAAATGCCTTGTCCAAACATCTGCAGCCCAGGAGGTGGCAGAGCCCAGGTCTCCTGTCTTCCAGCCAGGACAAATAAGACTGCATTCTGAAAGCACCTAGTTCAGAGCCTGGCACATAGTATTAATACATACTATAGATTCGGGGTCCTGAGAAAACAGGAAACTGAGTTTCCATCACCTGAGACGGGGAAGATGTGAGCAAAGTAGGCTTGGCCACGAGGTGGGGAAAGGAGCTCTGATTTACACATACTGAATGGATGACATCTACCCTGTGTCTATTACAGACCCAAGGGGTTGAGTAGGTAGTTAGAGACACAAATCTGGGGTTCAGAAGAAAGGTCTGGGCTGAAAGTCAAAAAGTAGGAACCATCAGCTTGCAGATGGTATTTAAGTCATAAAGCTAGAAAGGCCCCAGGGAGTGAGAGAGGAGGGAAGAAGCCCAAGGCCCCAGCCCTGGTTCCCCAAGGGTAAGAGACCAGGGAAAGGAGGAGGGACAGGCAGGGGTGTGAGAAAGAGCAGCCGGCAAGGGAGGAGGAACGAATGGTGGAGGGGGTCCCGGAAGCTGAGCAAAGAGAGGCTCTGGAGGAGGAGGGAGGGGGCAAAGGTTGCCAATAAATAGGTCCAGGGGGAGAAAGGCTGAGAATTGACGCTTAGATTTAGCAAGACAGTGGTTATCAGTGACCTTGACAAGAGTAGTTTTGGTGGGGGTGGGAGTGACAGCCTGAGCGAATCGGGTCTAACAGGCAACAGGACCGAGGATCTGGAGGCAGCAACTTTGTCAGCTATTTCCTGGAACTTCAAAGCTAAAAGGAGCAAAGACATGGGGCAGCAGGCGTTGACCAGGGAGCGGAGTCAGGGTGGAGGCCGGAGGTTCGTTACGATGGAGAATAACTGCCCGTGTGTTCTGATGGGAATCTTGATCGTGGAAGAGCAGAGGGGAGACTCGGAGCAATGCCCAGGGGAAGGGAGGGGATGGGGCCAAGCACCTGGGCAGGGACAGCATTAGATGGGCGCGTGGCTCTGCAGCTACACAATGGGTGGAGAGAGAGACGTGGGTGCAGGAACTTTCTGAGAGCTTCTCTTTTCTCAATGAGGCTTGAAGCTAAGAGTGATGGGAAGGAGGTGCCATGGGGTTGAGGAGAGAAGGGAAGAAATGGTTGTTTGAGAGAGGGAATAAATGGCTTCAGCCTGGCAGCACACACCAAGGCTTTGTGGTTTGTGATTGTAAATTTAAAGTGAGACCAACCAGGTGCAGTAGCTCACACCTGTAATCCCAGTGACTTGGGAGGCTGAGGCTGGAGGATCGCGTGAGGCCAGGAGTTTGAGACCAGCCTGGGCAACATAGTGAGACCCCATCGCTACCAAAAAAAAGAAATAGTGAGACCAGGCATCAAGGTTGTGCATCTTTCTCCAGCCATCACCCGTGTTCAGCTGCATGATGCAAGCACAGAATAGATGGAGGGTGGATTTAACCAGGGTTTCTGTCACATGAGTGTGACAAAGCCAGAGGGCTGCCCTGCATCTGCCTTTGGCTGGACCTGGATGTATCTGTGTGTCTTTGTAGATAAGGGCAGATGGTGCTCTCAGGAGAGCTCTGTGCCTCTCTGGGTGTGTTTAAGTGTCCTATAGTTGTCAATGACTACAATTGGGGTATATTTTTGTGTTTTCAGTATCTTCCCATGTCTACATGTGTGCTCCTACGTATGATGCAGTCGCTGAGAGAGCTTCTGTGAACGTGTACAATTCTATATGCAAACATGTCAGAGTGGATCTGTGTCTCTGTGCACCTGTGTGTCTATACATGTACCTCTCTATGTGCAGATGTGTGTCTGTGTGATTGAATGGTATAGCTCTCCATGTTTCTCTATACGCTTGTGTGTCTGCATACATGTGTATCCGTGCATCTCAGTGGATGGTACGGGTCTCTATATTTGCGTACTGTGTGTATCTGTGTGCTTGTCTCCCCTCAGGTGCTGTGATGTGGGAGTGTCAGATGTCAACCCTAGCCCCTCGCCCAGCCCAGATTCCTGTTACCTCCATGCCCCACTGTGCTGACCTGCAGCCAAGAACGGTTGTATGGGAGGCAAAGCCTTGGCCTTCAAACCAGCTTCTGTGCTGAGGGCTGAGGACCCCTCTGCAGGGAGGTTTTTGGAGGGGTTGGAAGCCCGTGTCTTTGCCCCCAGCATCTCCAAGACCCAAGGCCTGGTGAGAAGCTGGGACCCTGACTCTGGGCACATTGACAACAGGGTCTGCTCTACAAAAACAAAACAAAGCAAAAACTGCCAGTTTTGGAGAAGGAGGAAGAACATTTGTGCTGGAACCACAGACCAACAATGACCCCGTGGGCCTTCAATTCAGAGGGGCAGGGGCAGGGGCAGGTGGGATGTTGACCTCACACACCCACATTCATCTCCTCCAGTAAGAAGGGCCAATTCCCCCACTAGAGGCTGGCCCTCCCCCAGGGAGAGGCAGTGGGGACACAGTGGCCCCAGGTCAATGGGTCTTGAGTTAATCATCTACTCAGGGTATCCCTGGGTCCCATTGGCTGCCTGGGGACACGGCCCTCTGGGATGAAGCCCAAAGGAGTCTGATTCATCTTCCCAGCCAGCCCCTGCCCCATGGGCTCAGGGGACATGGGCTGATGCAGTCGGCATCTACTGAAATGGCTGGTCCCTCAGGAAGCTCCCAGTCTGAGGAAGGAGACACCAGCCCTGCCCTCAGGGAGTTCCACCCTGAGACAAAGAGGACAAGGAGACAGAAGAGAAGAGGGGCCAGGGAGGGTGATGGAGCTCAGACAGACAGCCAGGAAGGGGAGGCACATTTGAGACTGCGGCTCTGAGGGTGAAGAGGAGTTTGGAGAGGAAAACTATCATGCCCCCAGGGGCTGGGACCACCTCCTCTGGTGGATTCCGAGAAGTGTGGTTGGGGGGCGGGCAGTAAAGAGGGAAGAGGCCCTGAGGTGGCCTCACAGGGAAGGGGAGGTGCAGACCTTACATGCCATTGCATCATGCCTCACTTCCTGCCTTGGAGCCCAAGATTTCTAAATAGGAAGATGAAAAAGCCAATGAGTTGGTCACAAGGTCAGCTCCCTTCTCCAGAGTCTCCTGCCTGGGACAGTGTGTGCCTGTGTTGGTGGGAGAGATCTCGGGAAGGGCCTGGCACACTTGCCCAGCATCCTCTGGAATACTCAGGAGAGAGGCTCTCCATTTAGAGCCCAGGAGTCCTGACTCCCAGTATGGAGGGCACAAAACCCCACACAAGGAAGGAAAGAGCAGGAGGTGGGAACTTGGAATGCCTAGGGTCTGGTCATGACACTGAGAAGCTGTGTGACCTTGGCCACGTCGCCTCCCCTCCATGACAGTAGAGGGCCCTATTTCCTCCTCTATAACAACAGTGTCGGACTGGATCGCAGTGTTCCTGAGCGCAGGATGTGCACAACTGACAGCGCGCGGACGTGCTTTCAGGCAGCACGTAACACGCTTTTAGGTAACATTGAATCACATCCTGTGAAAGTTTTCAAGTCTTTCAAATCTTTTCCAAATCTTGCTTAAGAGCATCAATCTGGAGCCGATCTGGGACCAGGTGCAGCGGCTCACACCTGTAATCCTAGCACTTTGGGGAGGATTACTTGAGCTCAGGAGTTCGAGACCAACCTGAGCAAAAGTGAGACTCCCATATCTACTAAAAATAGGAAAGAGTATCTGGGTGTGGCGGCTTGCACCTGTAGTCCCAGCTACTCAGGAGGCTGAGGCAGGATGGAGGTTGCAGTGAGCTATGATGGCGCCACTGTACTCTAGCTCAGATGACAGGGCAAGACCCTGTCTTGAAGAAAAAAAAAAGAGCATGGATCTGGAGCAGAACAGCTTTGCTTCCAAGACCAGCTCCACTGCTTGTGACCTGAGTGACCTTGGCCCTCACATATTTCTGTGCTTCAATTTTCTCACCTGTAAAAGGGGGGTAATAATAATACCTGTCCTGGAGTCACTGCGAGGATTAAATGAGTTACTGTTTGTGAAGCCCTGTGCACACTGCCTGCCATTCCGCACGTGTCCGCTGTTATTCTACCAAAAAGGCAGCCTCACGTGGTGCTGAGGTATCTAAACTTCCATGTTAGGCGAGAGCAGCAGGCAACACTATCCAGCTGCAATTTAATAACATTGTTTTGTTCTCACTTGATTCTTAGGGCCTTCTCTTGTTTATGGCAAGTGATTCTAGCCTTCTAGTTATACACGTATCTAGTGTTGATACACGTAAACTTTAAGTTTAAAAAGTTTAAAGAAAAGCCTTAATACTAATGAGTGTTTTGAAGATAAGACAAAATTCCTCAAGGTAAACAGGGCATCGCTAGCCGTAATCCCATAAGCCTGTAGTCCCAGCCACTCAGAGACTGAGGAGTGAGAATTGCTTGAGGCCAGCTTGGACAACTTAGCAAGACCTCATCTCTAAAAAAATAAAAACAAAAAATAAATGAAAAAAAACAAAACTTCTCGACGTGGTACCCAGTGGCTGGAATTTGGCAAACCCTGGTAACCTCAAGATCATTCCAATCTTCTTTGAGCTCAGATAACAGTATGGACGCACCCACGCTCTCCAGCAAGGCCCGCACCCCTCCACCCTCCTTACTCTTACCCCACCAGTCCTTCCAGCGCCTCTCTGAGTCCTGTGCTAACTGCCACCTGCTCTCCCTTCCTGCCCTAATCAGAGTCCGCCTTAATCATCCAAGACTCTTCAGACTCCCAAAGCCAACCCTGAGTCGGCTGAGCTCTTCCTGGAACTTCTTGCCTTGGCAGCAGATTAAAGACGCCCCGCCACCCTTAATCTCAGCCTCATGACCCTAGATAGTGGGATTAGTCCCTCCGGGGGCGGGGATCCTGGAGGCTCCGCCCCCTGACCTGTGGCCTGACCCTCCTCAAACGCACCCTGGTTAGACCCCGCCCCGCCCCACCCCGCCTGATCCAGCCCCGCCCCGTCGCAAGTTAAGAGCCCCCCAGTGTCAGACGCTCCAGACAGGCTGCCACGCTTGGGGGGGCAAGTGGGTTGGTTGTCATGGCGACGGCGCGGGTGGCCGCTGCCCTTCGGGCCACGGCTGTGGGCAGGAGGCTGCGCGGCCCCCGAGGCACTGGGGGCGCCCGGGGGCTGAGCGGCAGCGCGCAGCGGCGGGCGGCTGGGGGAGCCAGCCCGGGGCGCCAGCTCAGCACCGCCTGGGCGCATGCCCGGCCCCCGCGGGAGGAGGCCGAGGAGCTGTCGGGGGCTCCAACTCCTGCACCCCCGGTGGTCTCTGAGTCCCCTGAGCCTCCGGCTGGTCGCTCACTGCTGCAGCGGGACATCCAGGCCTTCCTGAACCAGTGCGGGGCCAGCCCCGGGGAGGCGCGCCACTGGCTCATGCAGTTCCAGACCTGTTACCACTCCGCGGACAAGCCCTTCGCCGTCATCGAGGTGAGCTGAGCTCGGCATCGGTCTGTCACAGCAAGGGGATGGGGGCGACATGTCGTCAGGCGTGGCAGTACAGCCTGCAGACTCTGCGCAGAGGAACACGGAAGGGGCGCGGAGGAACCCAGACCAGTGCCAGGGATGGGCGAGGTCGTGCGCTCCCCCAGAAGCCTCTCACCCAGCCCGAGTGAGCTTGGAGATCGTACCCCACCATGGGCGCAGTTAGGGGTTCAGATGGACCTGGACAGGAGCTGCTTGCATTACCCCTGCCCCCAAGGTGCCCCAGAGTCCAAGGTCGAAGGGAGGAGTGGAGGGAGTAATGTGAGATAAGGGAGTAGCAAGACCCAACCGGGCAAAGGGCGGAGCAGGTGGGCACTCGTGACCAGAAGTGGGGCCTAATAGCTTCCTGGGCAGCGTGGGGTTACCTAGGGGACCTGAGGGCCAGGCTGTAGGAGATAGAGGCTCCGGGCAGTGTCGTGCCCCCTGAACGCTCACTCCTCCACAGGTAGACGAGGAGGTGTTCAAGTGCCAGCAGGCCGTATCCAGCCTGGCCTTCGCCCTGGCCTTCCTGCAGCGCATGGACATGAAGCCACTGGTGGTCCTGGGGCTGCCCGCCCCCACGGCGCCCTCAGGCTGTCTTTCCTTCTGGGAGGCCAA
The DNA here is from genome assembly GCF_000956105.1 of Propithecus coquereli. NCBI lineage: Eukaryota > Metazoa > Chordata > Mammalia > Primates > Indriidae > Propithecus > Propithecus coquereli. The sequence goes on from NW_012151929.1 coordinate 479,874, forward strand.
GGCGCAGCTCGCCCAGAGCTGTAAGGTGCTGGTGGACGCGCTGCGGCACAACGCCGCCACTGCTGTGCCTTTTTTTGGCGGCGGGTCGGTGCTGGGCGCTGCCGAGCCAGCACCCCATGCCAGGTTAGCGACGGTCCTGCCCGCCCCTGCGCATCCTCAGAGCGCGTTACTTCGGCCGGTCCCGCCTAGTGCGGCGGGCCTGTAGGGGGCCCTCTCGAGCACCATGTCTGGCCCACAGCTACGGCGGCATCGTCTCAGTGGAGACCGACCTGCTGCAGTGGTGCCTGGAGTCGGGCAGCATCCCCATCCTGTGCCCCATCGGAGAGACCGCCGCGCGCCGCTCTGTGCTTCTCGACTCGCTGGAGGTGACCGCGTCGTTGGCCAAGGCGCTGCGGCCCACCAAAACCATCTTCCTTAATAACACAGGCGGCCTGCGCGACAGCAGTCAGAAGGTGCGCCCCTCCTTTTGTGCACCCCACCTCGCGACTCCGGGCCTGGCTGAGCGCCCTCTCTTGCGCCCCTTGTACGCCCCCGGCCGGGCCGCAGAGTCCCTCGTAAGCCGGGTGGGCAGGAAAGCAGAATGGAGTGCCTGGAAGGGGTTCGGGCCCCGGTGCTCAGATCTGAGCCCTGCCTGGCGGAGGACTGAGGGAGGATATAAGGGCAAAGGGGTCAGAGAGGAGAGATTGGCGGGGCAGGTCTGGGAGTCAGGGGAGCGATTGGTGGCCGGCAGTGGGCCGGAGGCTCACCCCCTCGCTCTGGACGCAGGTCCTGAGTAATGTGAACCTGCCCGCCGACCTGGACCTGGTGACCAACGCTGACTGGCTGAGCACCAAAGAACGGCAGCAGATCCGGCTCATCGTGGACGTGCTCAGCCGCCTGCCCCACCACTCCTCGGCCGTCATCACTGCCTCCAGCACGCTGCTCACCGAGCTCTTCAGCAACAGGGGTGCGGACGCGGGCGGGCGGGTGGCGCCTGTGTCCCGGGGGTGTCACCGGGGTGAGCAGGAGTAGCGGCTTCCCCACCAGCCCGGAAGCCGTAGGGGGACAGCACAGCAATGGCTTCCTGCTCCTGCCCAAACCTGGGAGAGGTGACAGAGGAGTAGACCCAGCGTACTGGGATGCAACTTGGGTGGAACTAAGGAGAGTGGGCAGGAGGAATTGTAAATGGGCGGGGCTTGTAGGGGCGGGACCAAGCGGGCTAGACTAGACTGGGGAGGTGGGCGGGATTTGGGCGGGACCAGGGCAGGGGGGGTAGACTTTAGGGAGAGAGGCGGGATTAAGGGAAGTAGGTGGGACTACGGGCGATGGGCGGAGCTTGGGTAAAGCATCTCCTTGAGTGAGAATCCCAAATGCATGCAGACCACAGGATCGCTCCATTGCAGAGGTCTCCCACAGAGGGACATCGGCCCACCAGCCTCTACCTTACCTGCAGCCCCCACCGGGCTGCGTGACCGAGGAGTGGGTGGAGGCGGACTGTCGGCCTTAACGAGCCCCTCCCGCTTCCTCTCTCCTGCAGGGTCCGGAACCCTGTTCAAGAACGCAGAGCGGATGCTGCGAGTGCGCAACCTGGACAGCCTGGACCAGGGCCGTCTCGTTACCCTGGTCAACGCCAGCTTCGGCAAGAAGCTCCGGGACGACTACCTGGCCTCGCTGCGCCCGCGGCTGCACTGCATCTACGTCTCTGAGGGGTGAGCCTGCGGGCCCCAGAGGGCAGAGACCGAGGGACACAGTCAGGCAACTTCGGGACAAAGAGAGGTCCCAGCCTGCCTCTCTCCTGATGCGCCAGGTACAACGCGGCGGCCATTCTGACCATGGAGCCCGTACTGGGGGGCACCCCGTACCTGGACAAATTCGTGGTGAGCTCCAGCCGCCAGGGCCAAGGCTCCGGCCAGATGCTGTGGGAGTGCCTGCGGCAGGACCTGCAGACGCTTTTCTGGCGCTCCCGGGTCACCAACCCAATCAATCCGTGGTAGGTCCCGCCCCTCCCAGCTCTGGGCTGGCCCCGCCCTCCTTCTTGTCTCCAGCCTTGGCCAACCTGGCTCCTGGGTTCACCAGCCAAGACCACCTCTCTTCCCCTGGGAAAGGCCCGCCCAGTGTCGCCCAGTGACATTCCCCAGGAGGCCAACCACGCAGGGAGTCGGAGATTTCCCTAGAGGTAGACCACACCTAACCCTGTTTTCCTTAAAGCGAGGGGCACCTCCTAAGCCTCACACTACCTAACCCTTCAGGCTCTATTCCAGGCCCAATAGCCAAGCTCCTGACCCCAGGCCCACTGTACCTCCCCTGGAACACCCGCTCTTCTCCTTCTTTCAGCAGCTAACCCCTCATCCCTTACTACCCTGCCTGTGGGCACTAAGAAGTGAACAAGAACCCTCCCTCTGCTGCACAGCCAAGGCAGTGTGGACAGAGCAAGGAACGTCCTTACTCTGACCTTCCTAGCTCTGTGACCCCGGCAAGTTACCTAACTTCTCTGAGCCTTACCTGCTTCTATGAAATAACAATACCAGACTCAGGCCCCTGCTGTGAGGATAAAATGAGATAATAAACAACAGGTCCTAGCTGGGTATATAGCATGTCATAGGTCCTTAATAAATGTTTTTTTTTTGTTTTTTTTTTTTTGAAGCAGTCCTTTTTTCTTGCCGGGGCCAGGGTGAGGGTCGGGGGGTCTCCTCAAGCTCTTACTTGAAAGATCTTTGTTTAATATGCTGGCTACGAGCGCTATCTCATGGGTGTTTTAATTTAAATTTTATTACTAGTAAGGCTGAA